>NC_051184.2:132088721-132128720 GCF_013339695.2 Rhipicephalus sanguineus | reverse complement strand
AATCATGACATAGATGACATGTATGTCATCTTTATCATCTTACTAACTGTTATTTATCTTCTTCATAGAGTCAAATCGCGCAATACCAATTGTGGTGTATATCAATTTATTGAAACGGCCACTAGCGCACTATGAGCGTGACATGTAATGAGGTCGTACATGACTTGCATGTCATGATTTTCATGTTACCACTTCTCACGTTCGTCATACGGTCGTGTCGCACCATGCCAATTTTGGTGTATATCATGCAAGTGAAACGGCCGCGAATGCACCATGAGCATGAGCGTGGCATGTAAATCATGACATGCATACCATGCATATCATGGTTTTCATGCTACCACCTGTTATTTATGTTCTTCGTACAGGCACATTGCACAATACCAATTTTGGCGTTTATCAATCTAGCGAGACGACCGTGAGTGCGCCATGAGCGTGGAATGTAAATCATGTCGTACATGAGATGCATGTCATGATTTTCATGTTACCACGTGTCAGTTATGTTCGTCATACAGAAATGTCTCGTCATACCAGTTTTCGTAGATATCCATTCATTTAAACGGCCGCGAGCTGTTTAAATCATGCTGCACATGACATGCGTGTCATGATTTGCATGTTCGGACCTGTCAATATGCTCGCCATGAACGCTTGTCCCGCCGTACCAATTTTGGTATATATTTGAAATTAACGGAACAGCCGCAAGATCCCAAAGGCCGTGGAACGTAAATCATGCTGTTCATGACATGAATGCCATGATGTTATAAGGCCATGTTATGCCACACCAATTTTGGTATACATCCGATTAACGAAACGGCCGGGAGAGCACAAAGTCGGGGACGGGCAGATAGATAGATAGATAGATAGATAGATAGATAGATAGATAGATAGATAGATAGATAGATAGATAGATAGATAGATAGATAGATAGATAGATAGATAGATAGATAGATAGATAGATAGATAGATAGATAGATAGATAGATAGATAGATGCGCTCAAAATCGCAAAAGTTCGCTAAGAAATGCAAACAAACTTTGGGTCCAAGTGAGAATGGAACGCAGGCCGTATGCGTGGCAAGCAGATGTTCTAACACACACCCACGCCTCTGCATAGAACTGTATTGAAAGTAACTTTCATGCTTCGCAAACATACGCATGCTGTATACAGGTGTCAAGTACGGGACGTAATATTGCAGTAATATTGCGTGGTACAAACGCATATTGCCATCGTGCGTCACAGCATCTGAATATCAACTATTTGGCGGTTTAGAGCCAGCTACCGATTACAAAAGGCACACACATTACTGCGCATATTCCCTTGAGAAGACGTAGTGGGCGCATCGCAACTTCGAAAAAGTTTCTCGCGCACAATAGCTCCTGGTTTAAAGCATTCTATCCATTACATAAGGCGCACACCTTACTGCGCGTATTCTGGTAAAGACACGTAGTGGGTGCTCTGATACTTCCAAAGAAATGTCACGCCCACAGACGTTCCCACACGCCACCGGGCACTTGACAGGCTTGTGGTGGATTCTGTGTAGTCTACAAGCGCCAACCACACTGTGGTGTCTTCCTCATCGAGCGTTGGTGGGGCATCAGTGTCAAGTGGCGCAAGGAGACGAGGGCGGTCACGAAAGACGGAGGCCGAGGAGGCAGACATCCAAGCTCGGCGTGCTGAGGCTATGCGGCCACTTAGTACTTCGTCAGTTACATTGTAGTGATGCACAATGTGAACTTCTCGAGTAACAACATACATTAAGAAGTACGCACTAAGTGGTCGAAGTACGCACAAGAGGCAGGATATCTTTACCGCGTTTAACTCTTAATGGCGAAGCTGAAGCGCCCCCAGTTTTTCACGGCGGTACACAAAAACTAATTTCTGGAGGGCCGTTTACCGAAACCATTGCGCTATAAAAGCTTCGTGGATGATATTGTAACGTAAAGTTCAAGAAACACACTTTATTAATTTGCATAAAATGGGCGAACTTGCGCCCGGTAAACAAACAGGTCATAGAAAAATGCCTATGTTTACACTGCCAGAACGCCTTTCCCTTCTTTACCACAGTTCGGCACCTCTTCTTCTTTTCTTCCCAGAGTAGTTCGTACGCGCCTGAGTTGTCAGCGGTGATCCTGGCATGCTTCACCTATGCTTTGCTTCCTCTGTTTCGCACGCTCGCCGTACACAACGTGGAGCGTAAACTGCTAGCGCGTGCCATTTGAATGTATCTTGCGTCATTATCCCCATTTCCGAGAGTGCTTGCTTTGGTTCCAGGCTGGTATTTAAAGTAATTGCCGGTAGAAGCCGACATGAACCAGCAATGGTGCTCGATTCATTACTGCCTTTCGTAGTATAGCTTCATTCGGACGACGTGCAATATCTTCATCATTTGGCAGCATGGAGAACCTAATCTTTTATCGTTTATTCACTATTTCAATAACTGTCTATTCCACTTCATTTTTTTACTTACAACTACCATAAAATCGCGAGCGAGCGCTCCCCTGACGGTAATGAATCATTCGGCAAGATATGGTGGGGATCATGGATCAAAATTCATGGATCAATATGGATCATGGATCAAAATTCAATATGGCGGCGGAAGGGCCGCTAAGAATAAAGAATGCACACCCGTCCTTCTAATGAAATACTTCGTTGAATTCGCATGTATTTTCTGTATGCATTTCTTCTACCTGCTTATGAGACGTAGCCGTTAGCTGACAGGTTTTCCCTGCCTTGGCGTTTCCGTGGAGAGCAGCGCTTTTCGGAGGAAAAGAACAGCAAAGACCACGAGGCCGGCGCGCGATCAGCGCAGTGTCCCACGTGTTACCCCGGCGTCGATTGGACTGTGTCACCCTGAACAACGAACCATACCTGAACTACGGAGCAACGAAAACGCACCAAACGTGCCTTTTGCTTGTTCTCTTTATTTCATTTCATTTTAACACCTTGAAGACCCCGTTAGGGTATTCCATATTGCATGGGTAGCATGTTTGTACAATAAAAGCAGGTGTTATGGTGTGATGCATGTTTGCACAGTGTCCAGAATTTGAGAATGACTTGTTATGGCAGCAGCATAGTTAACCCTTTCAGCCCTGAATTTTTTTTAATGGGTAGATATTTTTTTTCTTGTGGATATTTCTTTTTTTATCACCTCAAGAGCACGAAAATAATCTTTTCTGAGCATCTGATCAGTGTACGAGAAAAATAGCGCTATGTCCTAAATATAGGACACCAGGGCTTAGTGGTTGGGAAGGGAAATATGGTGAATTTCGATATTGATATTTATTTTACTGTGTTTACACCTGAAATTGCTGTGAAGCTAGCATGCCAGCAACCATATATGAGCTACTGCTTCTCAAAGGTCCAAAAGCAAGTTTTTTCACTCGTGACACAGTGCTTTTCAATGCACTTGAATGGCCAATATCTAATTATTGGACGCCTTGTAAGATCTAAAATCATAATAAGTTGCCGAATCCTCCTTTGGTGCGCCGCAATTATTGCTGGCCGTTCCTGCATGGGTAAGCTGATAGAACTGCACTTCATCCTCGTTATCTTCAAGCCCTCTCATCCACCATTATTACACTGCAGCAAACGTATTCAGATCAATTATGTACAATCTCGCTGTTGGGACCCCCTTGCAAATTAGAAAGAAATGCAGGCTGATTTCCCGAGGAGAATAACAAGAAATTGGAAGCAGAGACACGCGCTACGGCTCGGGTCATCATGCAGTGCATTCAAAGATCCCACAACCACTAAGCCCTGGTGTCCTATATTTAGGACATGAATAATATTCATTGCAGCGGCCTAAGCGGAAATGTTAGGGAAGGCCCCTTTTGTAAATATGCTGTCAAGCACTTTAGAAGCAACAGAGAAAATTACGATAGCTACAGAGAAAATAGTTATTCAGTAAAATTTCATCAAATATTTGGTTGCGGCGTTTGTCGTCTTTTTCTCCTTCCGTCCTCTTGTTTTCGACATTGCAGACTTCCGAGGAAGATGATGATAGAAAAACTACTACCTATGTTTGCACAGGTGTATTGAGGATACCACAGACACATTTTAGAATTTTTTAGTGATTTATGTCACAATTTATAGCAATTTTCCTTCGTGTCCTTTTTATAGGACGCCAGGGCCGAAAGGGTTAAGCAGGTTGTTTCAGTATCTGGCATCCCGAGCAAAAGGCGCCTTGAATGTTACGGTTCTTGTTCGAGGACGGGTAACTTGCTGTCGATGGCTGGTGCGCCGTGACGTGCGTGAGGATGATAGCATGATATAAGGTGGGCCGTTTAGCGAGCTGTAAAATAATTTGCGAAAAAGAAAGAGCATGGCCACACGGCGACGACAAGCGAGGGAGGACAAGCTTGATTCTGCCTTTAAGAGGGCAATGCTTACATTATATGAATATGAATAATAGGTTAATGTTTTGTTACGATTGTGAACTGATACAAGTGCACTAATATACGCTTGTTGAGGCTTCCAGATGGCAGCGGCATATTCTAGCTGTGGTCTGACAAATGATTTGTACGCGAGTAGTTTGGCTTGTTGAGGCGCGGGACGAAGATGACGTTTCTAAATCCTAAGGTCGTGTTTGCTGATGAAATGACGTGTGCGATTGTGTAAGTAGAAATGAATTGATTACGACTTCGGGAAACTGAAACAAATTTGCATTTGATAGGTTTAAGAGCCATTTACTAACGGGTGCACCAGTCATGCACGTTAACAAGGTCATATTGCAGAGATTCTTGGTATGAAGTTTTAGTTACAGGATGATATATCGCACATTCGTCACCAAACATGCGAATAGGACAAGAAACAAGATGTGGTAGATCGTTTATATATTGTTACGTGGAAGAAACTATATACAGAGGGTATATTTAGTAACAAAGGCGTACAACGCTGCCCCAGTCGAAGCGCGTTCTGCTCAGCACTTGATCGTCGTCATTCTCAGCGATCTTCGCCCATAACATTACCCGCCGGCGGCAAAAGCACCGTCCCGGTGCGAACAGTTCTCGGAGCCCTAGTGCTATGGTTTAAGTCGCGATACATGAGTTATATCGCTCGCGATTGAGGCTGCCGTTGCCCTAGGATTGAGTGAGGCGATCTCATGTGACCTTTCGTATGACGCGGTAAGGGCCAACGTAACGGCACATCAGTTTGTCGCATAGGCAAACACGTCGTGACGGTAACCACAGCAAGACCAGCGACCCCGTTGAGTACTGCACCTCGCGCTGCCGGGGACTGTAAACACATACTTCATTAACCTGCGAGGCATATAAGCAATATCGGGTGACCTGGCGGATGATGTCAGCACGGGCGAGCGCATCACGAGCATAGGCGGTCGAAGAGTCACTGTCAGAATGGAGCATGGTATCCATGGGTAACGGCGGGTCATAGCCAAACAACAGGTAAAAAGGTGAAAATCCAGCTGTGTCAAGACGCGAAGAGGTATATGCAAAGGCCACGAAAGGTAGGTTGATATCCCAGTTTCGGTGGTCCTGAGAGACGTACATTACAAGCATATCTGTCAGGGTAAGTTTCAGGCGTTCGGTTGTGCCGTTCGTTTGTATGTGGTACGTTGTAGTGAAGTTGTGGTGGGTCGAGCAGGATCGCAGGAGGTCGTCGACTAGTTTAGATAGGAAACAGCGGCCGCGCTCTGTGATCAACTGTCGAGGAGCACCATGACGCCGAATGGTGTCATGAAGTATGAAATTTGCGACATCAGGAGCGCAGCTGGTGGGAAGTGCTCGTGTGACGACGTACATCGTCGCTTAGTGGGTAGCGATGGCAACCCACCGATTCCCGGTGACAGACGAAGAAAAGGGTCCTAGAAGATCGATACCGACTCGGAAAAAAAGGTTCATCGGGTATTTCAAGTGGCTGAAGGCTGCCAGCAGGTGATAGCGTAGGTGTATTGCGCCTCTGACAGAGGTCTCATGCCGCCACGAACTGTCGCACAGAACGGTAGAAGTCATGCCAAACAAAAACGCCGGCGAATGCGGTCATACGTGCGGAAAAGGTCTAGGTGTCGGGCGGTGGGTGCATCATGAAGCTGGGAAACAACGTTCGAGCTGAGATGCGCAAGAACAATGAGCAAAAGCTCACTACCGTCAGGGCGGGCGTTGTAGCGGTGCATGACGTCGTTGCGAAGGACGAAAATCTGTAGGGAACGGTCAAGTTGTGGAAATTGCAGACTATCTATAATAGGCCGCAATGAGGCGCGGCGTCGTTCAGAAGCTATGTTGACGAAATCTGTAATGGAGAGAACGAGTGGTGCTTGTTCATCATCCCTTCTTTCAGGCGGATCGATTAGTGTCTAGACAAGCAGTCGGCATCCTCGTGAAGATGCCCAGATTTATAGGATACAGAAACTGTGTACTCTTGTAAGCGCAGCGCCCAGCGACCGAGACGTCCCACGCGGTCTATGTGCGAGGAGAGCCAGCAAAGCCGATGATGGTCTGTAATAACCAAAAAGTGTCTCTCATTCACGAACGGTCGGAATTTCGCGATGGCCCAGACGAGAGCTAAGCACTCGCGTTCTGTGATCGAGTAATTTTGCTCCGACGGCGCCAAGAGGCGGCTTACGTACGCGACGACGTGGTGCATACCATGTTGCCGTTGTGGAAGCACTGCGCCTATCCCATGATCACTGGCATCGGCACGGACATCTCTAGTAGCAGATGGGTCGAAGTGTGCCAGAACTGGCAGAATTGTCAGGATGGCAACGAGTGATGAGAAGGCGTTTGCTTATTGTTGGTACCAGGTGAATGCGACGTCCTTTTTGAGTAGGCAGGTCAGAGGACGGGCTACTTAAGCGAAGCTTGGGACAAAACAACGGAAATAGGAACCCAGTCCAAGAAAACTGCGGACGTCCTTAGCAGAGCTGGGCGTGGGGAAATCTCGAACTGCACGGACTTTTCCAGGGTCTGATTTTAGGCCAACTGCGTCAACGAGATGGCCGAGTGCACAGATTTGGCGTTGTCGAACGCGACATTAAAAGAATTAGGTTGAAGGTGTGCACGTCAGAAAACATCAAGCACGGTGGACAGGCGAGTGAGATGGTTTTCAAAAGTAGTGGGAAAATGATAACATCGTCTAGATAGCAATGACAGATGGACCACTTCATGCCTTGAAGGAGAGAGTCCATCATGCGCTCGAAAGTCGCGGGCGCATTACAGAAGCCAAAATGCATCATCTTAAACTGATAACGTCCATCAGAGGTCAAGAAGGCAGCCTTCTCTCTGTCTGGGTCCTCCACAGCGATCTGCCAGTACCCTGAGCGTATGCCTATTGAAGATATATCTGGCGCCGTGGAAGCAGTCGAGTGCGTTGTCTATACGTGGAAACCGATACACATCATTTTTGGTGATATGGCTAAGA
Source organism: Rhipicephalus sanguineus (assembly GCF_013339695.2). NCBI lineage: Eukaryota > Metazoa > Arthropoda > Arachnida > Ixodida > Ixodidae > Rhipicephalus > Rhipicephalus sanguineus. The sequence goes on along the minus strand of NC_051184.2, from coordinate 132,121,350 downwards.
TGGTGGTAGCCAACGCAGAATCGCCAGCTATTGTCTTTCTTTTTAGCAAGCACAACGGCGGAGGACCAGGGACTAGCAGAAGGTTCGATTATAACCGATTATGAAGCATTTTATCTACCTCCCGTTGTATAATAGTACGCTCTGGGGATGACACAAGGTAGAGCCGTCTGTGGGTGGGTCGAGCATCACCGGTTTCGATGCGATGGGTTAACACGGACATCTGGCCCAAAGTACGCTCGCCGAAGTCAAAGATGTCCTGGTAGGAAACGAGGACGCGACGGAGAGCAGAGGCTTGTTCAGAAGTGAGCTGGTCGGATATCATTGGCGTGAAGTGGTCGCAAAAGGAAGGTGACGAGAATGACGTCGATGAAAAATCGGGTGGCGAGGATGTGGTCAAGGCGGAGACTTTTGGTCGGCCAGTGGTGCCGGATGCGCAAGTGATATCCCGAGAGGAAGTACTTTCGCCGCGAAGCCAAAATTGAGGATTGCAAACGAAGTTAGATTGTCTGTACCTGTCACCACCGTGTTGGAGAGCGCTACAGGGCAATTTTCCAGCACACCAAACACAACTAAAGTGTGATAGTCAGAAATGGTGATGCGTGCAGCGCGCATTCCAAGCAGAGCAGGAGCGCTCCCATCGACTATACGGACGGTACATTTAGTCGCGGTCGTTACAACTTTGTGGAGGCGGGGACGGCGGTCTGACCTCATGACAGATATTTGCGCACCAGTATGAATTAGAGCAGTGACAGGTATATCATCAACGAGAAGGTGAAGAAGGTTGCATCGCTTGTCAGGAGTACCGAGAGGATTTGAGGTTGAAGTCGTGTACGCAGCGTGGGCTACGGGTGCTGCACCGGCGAGTATTCTGAGTGGAAGTCAAAGGGAGACCGATAACGGTGGGGTTGGGGTGAGCGGGACTGACGGCGCTGGGGCGAAGGCGAGCGGCTGGTCCGATGTTCCGAAAAATGCTCGGCACTTGTCTCAGCGCGGAAGGACGGAGCGTATGGCGCACGTTCGGAGCAGGAACACCTATTCTTGAAGCTCGGCCGAGGTGATTAGGTCCAACAGCTGCGACAATGGCGCGCTATGTGTCCTATTCGATGGCACGTGAAACATATGGGACGATCATCAGGTGTACGCCATTCGTCTGGGTTTCGTCGGGGCGCGACGGTGGCATTCGGAGTAGCAGCAGCAACGACTGAAGGAGGCGAGATGGGGGTAGAAGTAGCATTTGGGAAAGTCGGTGAAATGCCCATATTCGCGATCTCCTGGCGGACCACGGCCTGGATTTATGAAACAGGAGTGAAGTTGTCTCCTGAAGTGCTGTCACCACGCATAACGGGTACCATAACCTCGAGTTCCCGACGGAAATCCTGGCGACGTTTTCCGTAGCTGATGGCTGATGTAGCATGGGTAGACCTTCGCAGGAGGATGTAGCTGCTGTCTTGGGAAGGCGGTCAAACCGGGGAATCGTGCCTACTTCTTCCCTGTTCGAAGCGACGACAGTCTGGTATGACCGACTCCATCGTCGAGCAATCCTTGCACAACAGGAAGTTCAAGGCGTCATCGGCAATTCCTTTGAGTATGTGCCATGTGCCCAACTTTATCCTCTTCAGTCATGTCCTTGTCTACATTGCGGCACAAAGCCAACACGTCCTGTACATAAGCGACGTATGGCTCTGTGGCCGTCTGGGCACGAGTTGCGAGCTCTTTCTTTGCGGCCACTTGTCGTCCAATGGGTTTCCCGAATAAATTGCGCAATATCTGCTTGCAGACAGCCCAACTTGTTAACTCTTCTTCACGCGCCTCGTACCAGAGTTTTCCAGTGCCAAGCAAGTAGAAGATGACGTTTGCCAGCATCAGCGTTGAGCCCCAGTGGTTGCTGCTGCTGACGCGCTCATATAGAGCCAGCTAGTCGTCGACGTCCACGCCGCTTGTGCCGTTGAATGTACCAGGATCACGGGGCTGCACCGCAACGATCGGCTGTGGGCCTGACGGATCTTGTTCACACTGGGTCGCTTGGTCCGTAATCATGGCAGCTGCAACGCGCCGTCCGCTGCGAATATCTAGTTCCTGGTGCTGTATAGCGAGTCGTACCCCGCACCTTCCACCAAAGATGTTACGGGGAAGAAACTATATTCGCCTTTTCGGTCGGTTTCAAGATTGCGATAGCGACAGCAGGTGTTGCACCCAAGACACTTCCGGTCACTTCAATTATCACTCTCTAACGCCGAAGCAGAAAGCGTGCTCTTGAAGTTATGCCAGAGTAAGGAAAGACTCTTTTTCCGCTTTCAGGTAAAAAGAAGGCGATTAAGGTGAAGGACAAACTCTTATAATGTGTGTGCAGCTTAGAAAAATATTTATTTAATATATTTGGCCAGACACAGTTAGAAAAGGGTTGAAAATGTGCCGGTTACTCGCTAAGGCTTTTGCTCATCGCCAACGCTACTCGGCTACGCCGGCGCACAAAACCGGAAGCCATCCAGCAGCTTTGTTTCTAAACAGCGAAATGGTCTATACACAGGGTATATTTAACTGCCAAAAGCGTACAACGCTGTCGCAGTCCAAGCGCGTCCCGCCCAGCACTTCGTCGTCGTCATTCTCTGCCACCTTGTCCCGTGACAATATATAGAAGTGGTCCTAAGACTGGGCCTTGGGGGACGCCGGAAGTGACATGAAGTGGCTTCGACGAGTGGTTATTTAGAAGGACGAACTGGAAACGTAGTTAGAAGTTCTTTTATCCATTGTACTAAGTGAGCATGTAAGTTCAACAGGGATAATTTTATTAGCAAACGATTATGAGATACCGCGTCAAAAGATTTAGAGTAGTCTCGAAAGATGACATCGGTTTGAGCGTTGTTATCAAGATGAACAAGATTGTGTTTCGCAGGATATTCCTATGCGAAAACCGCGTTGAGAAGAATGAGCGAAGTTTAGTGAATCTAAAAAGGCCATGGTGTGCGAATATATGACATGTTCCATAATTTTGCAAGAGACACTGGTTCTGGTAACGACATGGGGCGGTAGTTTTAAGGGGGATACTTTGTTACCTGTTTTGAAGGCTGGAACGACGTTTCCCACTTTCCAATCAAACGATAAGGCATCTGTAGACAGCGACAGGGAAATTAATAGGGTAAGACATGCTGCAGATATGTGCTCAGTATTCACTAGAACCTTTGAGTTAATTTCGTGTACAGCTGAAGAAATACAGTTTGTTTTATTAAATGATGGACACTGGTAAGCGCAACCGCCTTGCGGCACGCAAAACATCCTCGGCATCATCGTCCCAATCGAAACTTCAGCTGTCTCAATGAATAAAACGGCTAATGCACAGAAACTACTAAAAACGTCAGCTCATACCGCACCACTGAAGTGTTTTGGCACGGAACTGATGCCCTGTGGGACAGTGGCGCAGCGTTTCGGCCGCTTTGGGCATCCTATGAAGCTGCCCCATAGCGTGACAGCGAAGTCTAATTACCGTAAGAAGCATTGATGGACTCTGGTGCTACCCTTCTTTTACTCAACGCATTGTCGTTGCGCTGCAAGGTAAGCTGTTTAGATAACTGTTTCAACCACACAATGTTTGATGATCAATCTGAATGACTAATTGGATCCGTTGAAACGGTTTGTCATTTAAAGAAGTCCCTTATGTAAAGTACCAGCATGGTTGCAGAACCTATGAAAAAAAAACTTGTAGGTATTTCGTACATTCACTGCGTATCTTACAGACTAAGAAAGTGGGAAATAAGTACTGGAATAATTTTGTTTTTACGGCTGCCAATAAGCTATGTAAGATTTCTGCAGCTTTGCGGAGAAATATTGAGCTACTATTTTTTAGAAGCGAACAACTATTTTTTTGGTAAAGCACACCAATAAATTCACTGATTGCCGTGGAAGTGTGGTGTATAAGGTTCCTTTTAGCTGCAGTGACTTCTGCGTGGGACTAACGGACCGCTGTGCTAACCAGACAATAGTGTACCACAAAAATATTGTTAACCAAAGGTTCATCTTCTAATCTAGCTTTACATTGTCCAGAATGTAGGTTTACCCCAAAATTCTATGAATGCGCAGTTTGTACAGGCATTAGAACAAGAAAACGCGTCGAATGATACCGGCATGGCGTATCGATGGCATTGGTACCGCATGCGTGAGTGAACCGTTAACTTGCATAAGGAAAAAATCAAATGCCTTAACAGTTATTTTTGACGTTGACCTTCAACTCGAAGATGGCCACAAAAACGTCGAATTAAAAAAAAACCGACAGGCAGAAGCAGACGGAATGACACAGAGGTGCCAGTTTGATAGGTTCGCCTATTGCATGGGTATACGCAGATAAGTTTTCGGCGCCTTTCATTTTTTCCGCCGTTGTGCACCCTTGCAGCTGTAATTCGGCGTTTGTGGTGTCTTGACTTCTTTCTTGTGTCCATGTTTGCCCGCCCTTTCTTTTACCGAGTAGGTTCGTTCCGCACCGATCAAAGTGTGGCTTGTGAATGTAGCAAGCCTCAGAGCGCCTGCAGATTTCTGTAAAAGTACTGCGACAAGTCTGTGTCCACTGGCATCGTTATGGAACACAATATATTTGTTATGATCTGGCACCTCAAGGGAGGCAGTACTGGTAATCGCTTTCAGAAGCGTGCAGAAGGCTACTTGTTGCCCCCTGCTTCAAAGCCATGCCACACGTACTCAGCAACAAACGTTGTGGTCGCGAGATGTTTGCACACTGTGCAATGAAACGCCGATAAAAGGCACTCATTCCGCGAAATTTTGGCTAACAGTTACATCGGGGCGGACGGATGCCCGCAATTGGCGGATCTTATCTGGGTCTCGTTTTAGCGCACCCTTGTCTTCAACAAACCCAAGAAGGTTGATCATTTTAGTAGTGAGTAAAGTTCTGACTCACTCACTCACTTAGTAGTGAGTTGCAGATTTCAGGGATGAACTTCCAGGCCGGCTACTGAAATGCGCTATAGACCCATATGCAAGTGTTCAATGCGCTCTTCAAAAGTTCGCGAAAACACTGTCACATCATCAAGATACGAAAGATGATAATTTATCTTTGTATCACCCTACTGCGAATGCCAATGGACATGCGCACAACCTCAAATAGGCATCGATTACATGTGAATGCCTTTTTTGGGGCATCGTCAGGGTGACCTCGATTTGCGGATAGCCACTAGAGCAGTCGATGGCAATGAATAATTTTGTGTTTTCCAGCGCATGTCATGCTCGATATTGCCTGCAAAGGATAGGAATCTCACCGTGACGGCATTAATTCTGCGGTAGTCCACACAAGCACGTGCCGCACCATCTTCCTTTGGGGCCAGTACCACGAGGAAGGCCCACGCAGACTTTCAGAGCGTTACAAGGCTCTGGTGTGGATTATCTCGAGCAAAACTTTATGAAGAAGGGCTCGATTGTCCTGGATCATGATCTTGGGTTGCAACGCCACGGCCGGGTGTCGCCAGTATTGACGCGATGCATTAGGACGTGGTTTTTTCAAGACGTTCCATCATCATTCCCGAAATCTGCACCAGCACGGCCTCTAGCTGCTTTCTGTGGTGGTTTGTTCTCTTGAAGTCGCTGAGAATGCATGACTATTGACTGCAGCATCGTGTGCATGGCCACCACGTCTTCCGTGATTCCTGGTACAGGAACGGGGTCTGTCTTTTCCGCATAGGATGTTGCGTAGGACTGTCAATAAGGGCAATTGCATTGTCGGAAAGTGAAGTATGATGCCTTCGGGCTGCATGAAAATCTCGGCCGAGAAGTATGGGCACTGAAAGACCGGGTAAACAAAGAAATCGCCGGCGGTTCATCTCTTCAATACACCTTACAGATTATGATGACTGACTCATCAGCTTTATGACCCTTGATTGCACGTACCACAGATATTTCCTCTTTCCTGACGTTGATGGCGCTGAGTTGCGACTTACTGCCAGCCCCCGTAGTAATCATCACAGGAGCGCTATCGCACATGGCTTGCGCAAACAATGTGAACCCGGCAGATTGCAACTGGGTGTCCGACCGACTATGTTCTTGTATAGCTCGTGAAAGGAGCGAGCGTTCTGCTCATTCACGCTGCTGAACGGACAGTTGCTCACAGGAAAGGCGTACCAGGAACGACATATTGCTCAGGAACGGTACTGAATGGCGCCTCGCGCAGTCCTTGCTCATAGGCGAAGAGGTCCATGACACGGGACGAGATGGCCGTAACTGCGCCTGGGCTCGTCAAGTCGTATAAGGGATTGACTACGGGGCGGGGGCACGTGAAGTATATGTCTGCTCAAGAGCAGATTTTGGCACTGGCCCGTATGAGATGATTAAGGGTTTCGAAAGTGCGCCCGTAAAAAAATGGCCTGAAACTGGGATGACTCTGTCGAATGACCAGAGCTACTTTGTCCCTTTCCGAGAGATTACGCGAGTAAACTTTCGGCGTGGTGCTGCGTTTTGAACTCTAGCTGACGCTCGACTGTAGCTCGTCCCGAGGGAATGAATTAACTTCGGAAACGCTTTGCCAACTCTGTCCATGTTATGAAAGGCAATTATAGACCCCACCATCGTCCGGCGGCATCCCATAAAGCCGACGGAAGAATTTGAGCCATCACATATGCTTCCCAAAGGCCACAAGTTTTGACGTAAGCATGTCTTTGATCTAGAGAATCTGCCACTAATTTCGGGTTCTTGTAATCTGTAGCGTGAGTAGCTCAACCTGAGGTCGGCGCTGTGGCTCGCCTAATGTCCGCGGCTCCACGGCAAGATTACTCCTCCGTTCCCTGACTGCGAGATTAGTCATCCGCTCCGTATCTAATTGTTAGCATCTCAGCAACACGCTGAGATGTGTGCAGCTGCTGTGCCAGCAGCTCGTGAGCCTGCTCGAGCGAAGAATCCTGCTTGCCACCGGTCCCAGACTGGATCGTCCCAGAGTGGAGCTGCTTTCCGTCAAACTGCGCCATGGGGATGAAAAATACCGCGCAAGGAAACGAACACGCACCAAACGCTCAAGAATGCTCTACAGGGAAACTCTGCAAACAAAACAAAAGACTGGCCCTAAGTACACCGTTCTATTCCAAGTGGCGGGAGCAAAAATCACTTTGGGCGGCAATGTGGGCATCGGGCTTGTTGCGCCCCATCCGTAGTTAAAGCAAGGACAACGGAGGCTTCAAATCAAAACAAACAACAGCAATCTATTTAGAACTATGGCTCGGACAGCAGGGTCGGACCAGAGACCTGGGGAGCGAGGCGAAGACCGTGGTCTCGGACAGCAGCAGTCGGCCACCGCGGCTGGCAGCATGTGTCCTTCTTGGCAGTCAAGGCCCTCCTTGGCAGTGCGGAGGCTGCCCTTTTTAACGTGCAGGTGGGCCACGCGCACCACATCTTCGCAGCACGTGGGGCTATCTCGAGATAAGCGGTGTTCGTGTTTCCCGCACGCTTCACATGACATAAAACGCGGAAGGCCATCCTAAACAAATTCGAGGGTCAGGCTTCAAGCCCACCCGAATGTTCCTAGCCCGCATATTTCTAGAATAACAGGAATGGCCTCGCAGCTTTGACATGTAACCTCACGGTTTCTTGTCGCAGCTTCTTGTCGCGTGGAGCTAGGGCAGACGCTGCATAGTTGCTGCGACGGGAGCCGTCACCGGCACGCGGACGCGGTACCGTGTGTGGTGCCGTTGAATAGTACCTTGCGGGCCACACGGCAAGGACTGGCCGGCATTGCCGAGGACCAGGGCCAGGCACGACCCACGCAGGAGCACGTTCTTAGGCCCCACCCAGGAATCTGATCCCAGCAACTGCACCATGACAGGAGCCGCTCAGCAGGCTTCGTTCTTGATCCTGCAACAGGCCACCGGGGTCTAGATCTGGTAGGAACACCCTGGATCAGTGCTGCCTATGTCAGACCAGCCATTGTGTAAAAGTAAGGTAAAATTAACACTTGGGCAACCTGGAGGGAAGGCCTGGTACGCGTTTAGCATTACATTGTACGCGTTGTTCATCCAAGCGGTGTAGTCCGTTGTGTACTCAAACAGCTCGATTGTATGTTCACCCTAAACAGACAACAACACAGATAGGTGAAGCTTGGCATACATCCAGTCTTCAAGACACATCTGTTAGTCATCAAGATGGGACAGTGTATCGGCTCCTAATGGTGTTATGTTTTAACTGCGAAGCATTTCTTAGCGAACCTTTAACATTTTGAGGGTTTCGATCTACGTATCTATCTAGCCGCCTACGTCTGGGTGCTTTCATGATCGCCTCCTTAACTTGCTGGAGATCAAATTTGCCATGGGAGGCTAAGAGGATTTGACGAATATGACTACCAGGTCATGGCATGAATAACGTGAAAATTTTGTCGCGGACATCGCCAAACCCTTTCATCCAGGCACATGTGGCTGAAGCCCGTTTACCACGGTCCGCGGTATACGGGTATGTGCGACAGGGTATTGACAATTTATGTGCCCAAGAACGGCGAAAACAGATATTTGCAATTAAAATGCGAGAGCGTTAAGAAAAACAGACATGGGCAGCGTTGAGCTGTCGATTGGAATGAATAAAAATTAGGATTCTGCGCGGCATCCACGTGCTCTCAGCGGCCGCCGCGGCTACTTGTGGAGCGCTGAGGCGTGGTTTGAAAACGAGTATAAGTTCCATCTTCGGTGGCGTCTGTTCAAATGAAGATGTTTTCTCGCGTTTCGAACACAATTGACCCCATTGAAATTGGAGGAGATGCCTCCAAAGTGATGAACATGCTGCTCTACATCTCGGTGCCGCAGCGCCGGAGTTACGCAACGGAGTCCGCTGTCAGCCTGCGCCGGTGCCCGCGGGACAAATACTTGCGTGAAGCGTGGGTTGGGAAGCTAAGACGTGGCAAGTAACCATCATCTACGAGTCGTGTGTGCATCAAGCCATTCCGTGACGAAGACTTTCGCTACTGCGTCGGCGCTGCGATATTCGGCGGGTATCAGAAAGCGCGTCCTTGCCGCCGGCAATCGTGCTTATCTCCCGCGGGATGGAAAAGGCGGTACCTTAGACCGGGGGCGTTACCATCTCTAAAGTTTCCCATGGGACATCTTGATCGTCGGCACCCTGCTCAACGTCCTCAGACTCGGCTGCAGATACTTGAGGTGTTGTTTAGGGGAGTTGAATTTAAAAAACTTATAGGGTTCCTTATGCATTCCCCTAAGATGAGTGGAAGGCGAAAACCATCTTCGTCTTTTTGTCAGTCGATGTATTGCTTCTCTCCCGCGCCCTCCAAATATTTTCTGCACTTTACGCGGTTTTTCCCTGCCTCCGTGATCACGCCGTGCAATGCGACATGTCGTGTGAATACGTTGTTATGTGACTTCACATTGTGTGGCGTCATGGTGACGCTATTATTTCTGACGATTTGTGACGTCATGTGGGGTCGTCATCACGTGATGATGATTTTTCGCACCCGTTCTGTTGACGCCGTAGACGCGGGATGCTGGCGGTCAATCTTCTCGTTTGATGAGGCAGCATCTAAGGCTTTTGCCTTCATAAACTACACTACGTTTACTGGTGGATGTACAGTAAAATGCCGAACAGGTGGCCCCGCCCGAGCAAACGCCCCCCTCCCTTTTCGGGGAGATCTGAAATAAGCGCCAATGATGGAGCAAGCGCCTCCCCTCCCCCTGCTCCACTGCGGCCCCTTGTTTGTTTCAAGACGAGCATCACTTGCGTAAAATGAACCACAAGAATGAGTACACTGAATGCGTACCTAACCTTAACTTAATTCCGTTGTTATGTGACCGGTAGCATATTGGTCATCATTCACCAGGTGGTTCGTGAACCAGATGGTTCACAAACCAGGTTCACGAACCATCTGGTTCATCATCATGAACCAGATGGTTCGAAGGATGGCGCGCTGCGTGCCACGCTCTCCGGTGTCGGCGATGTACCACTAGAAGACCGCAGGTCTCTGCAGGTCGAGTGCATAGACGTAACTTTTGCGTCCGACTCTGAGGAGTCGTTTGGTGAGTTTTACAGTGACAAGCGGAAATGACATAGTAAATAAATAAAGCATTTCATTAGAAACGTGGATGTGCATTTTCTTTATTTAAGCGGCTCTCCGGCTGTCATCTTGAATTTCAGCCCAGGACCGGGAAGAGCCCCCCTCCCAAATCTGGACGGATTACCCTTCACCGTAGGGGGGAGGGGGTTTGCTTCGGCATTTTACAGGTACAGAGCGAGTCAAATGCTGCTACAGGTGTGTGCTGCATTTAAGTTGACAATAACATTCTTTTAGTCAAGCTTGCGTTCTCGTGACGCAAACACTAGCTGCTCAAAGCCCAAATTTATTTGTGTCACTCTCAAGCTCATGTTGGGCTTTTCCAAAGCCATGCCTTTTCTTGGAGCCTTATTTATTTATGTGGCAAAGGTGCCGCGCTGAGTGCGTTAGACACAAGGCTGCTCCCAAAATTGCTGGGCAATTTTCCAAATAACGATGCACATTTAAAATTTGCATATCACGCTTTAATCGTTGTTATTACCATGTTTAGCAGCATCAGGTTGCTGCAACAAGTTATTTTTGTATCACCACTATTTCACGTTCATGTGGGTACGTCGTTGCCGGTTTCGTTCCGTCGACCAACATGTCACCTGCGTCGTTTTTTACGAGGCCGTGTGAAGCGAAGGTGGACATGCCCTTGAAACTGTTGAAACGAAGGTGGACTTGCCCTCGAGGTATTCCATAAGTCATCTGAGTACCGCGTGGGATCGCTGTTGTTCAGCGAAATCGTCGGCACCTATGGTTTCTAGCAGGTAGTCATCATCCTGGTCGTTTTGTGGCGGCGGTTCCACGGGGGAACGAGACAGGCAGTCCGCGTCAAAGTGTTTTCTTCCGGACTTGTAATGACGGTAGTGTCGAATTCTTGAAGTCTCAAGCCCCATTGTGCGAGATGACCTGAAGAGTCCTTCAAGTTAGCTAGCCAACACAAGGCGTGGTGGTCGCTCACGATTAAAGCTGAAATTTGGGCTACACTCTAAGGCAAAATTACCCGAACGAGGAGTAACGGAGCCCAATAGGTGCGCGCGATGAACGGTTAGACCGTCGTAGGAGCAAGCGGAGAGAGACGCGTGCCGTGTGCTATTCAGTTAGTCTGCAAAGGGATGAACGGCGCGGGAGATGCAGGCCGTCTGCATGGATACGTTCCGTGTGCAAACCGCTGTGAGGGGAACTCCTCGCTCCTCCTCGTTCGGATCAGTCTTCCAACTTGTGTTCGAGCTGGCGTGTTGCCGCTTGTGTCGCGCTCGAAGTTCGCCGATCTAGGAACTACGGCTCGGTGCCTTTGATATATACGTATGCGTGGATGAGTGTGTCGTGCTGCTATTACGTTTCACCGCACCCTCGAAGTCTGCAGCTGCTCTCGACACGTCGCGACGCCGCGCTGTATATGTCCGGCGTAGTCGCGGCACTGCGTCGCCACCGGCTAGGAATGGCGGCCGAGAAGACAGTAGGTCTATTGTATCCATGACTTCAATCTGACTCGGGGCACAAATCGGCGCTGGATTCTTTCACAAGTAAGTGATCGCTCTTTATTCTGCCGTACCTATCGTGTGCGCGAAACTGATCGCGATTATCGGTAACGGACTCGATCGTGTTGTATATCGCGCGGACGAAATGTACCGCGAGGGCCGGCTTGGGCGTGAGCTCGCCTGTGCTTTGTGACCGTCTAGATATAGACGTCAGACTCTGCCCAGGCGGCGCTGCGAAAAACACCGCCACCAGCGCCCTCATCGTAGCCCTGGCACTAACTGGGTAGTGCAAAGAGAGCCGCCTGCAAGCGAATGTCCATAGGCCGCAATATAACCCTCCTCTTTCGTTGGTGTCGAGGCGCGGTTTCCTGAAAATCAAGGACCTGGAAAGCTTCTTCCGCCAATCCACGCTTCAGAAACAAAGGAAGCTGATCAAAGCGAACTGCGAGTACAATGCAAAAAAAGTTTTAGTTATTCCCGCGCGCTGCAACTCGCAAGTACAAGCGAGCATCACACGACACCGAGTTCGAGGCAAGCACTCCGACATCCGTTCTCTAGAGCCTAAATGCGTTAAAATCGGGTATATACGTATGCCACAGCGATAAAGTACCTACATACACGATCAATTTACTCAGCTATGCATCTTACGATCAGTGGTACAAAACTCGGTTCATCAGGGGCGAATGGCTCCGGCGATTTTCGCCTTTTCAGTTGCTCCCTTAATTCATCTCTCGCTTCCTGTGCATTGGAGTGTTTTATTACGCATCCTCAAATGGTCTCTTGATGGTCGTCTTCCGCTTGTATGTACTGCAAATGGGGATACGTGCGTGTCCACTTTCGCGGGGTACAACCAAAGGCAAAACCGTGGCCTCCGAGATAGCTACGGCAACCGCGGAGGACACGGGCGAAACAAACCTGAAGGGGGTCACGACCAACATTCTGCGATTTACTTGTATGACGCACGTGGTGTCAGCTAGTTAGAACCAGAACTCTGAGCCTTCCAAACGTACATACGTCCGCGATGCTGTGTTGTGACGACCAACTCGTCGCGGTGTGCGTATCACGCGTCTCCAGTCTGCCTCTAGCTGCTCACTTCGTGTTACACGACAAGCACCGCGGTGAGAGCCTCTGCTGAGCTTCATAGTCAAGGTTACCACGGTTTTGCATCAGGGCTACGCAAAACAACAGCAGAGCCACACATTCATGCCAGCGGCTGTGGAGAACGCGGGTACTTCGCTTACCCAACACGCTCGCAACGGCCCGTATCCAGCGCTCTCGTCTTCTTCGTACGACAACTATGGAAATCGGTAAAACTGAACGTTGTTATTCAGTCTTTTACGTCCGTGGCAATTCACAACGCAACAGTGCGTCTTTTGCGGAGTTTCTTCGTAGCATGCGGAGGGCTCTCGTCTGCTGCTGTTTTCGCCGTCGTTCAGGCGAGTGATCCAGCAAGCACTTCACGACGGCTCGGTGGCGCGTCCGACTAGCGGAGAGCAATTGACAGCTCTCGTTCTGAGTGCTAAATGCGCAAACACACGCGATATTAAGCTCAGTCGTTGTTTCGCACTCGCTAGTTGCACCTGGTCCCATAGCAAACTGTGCGAGAGAGTCGGTCTCTGCACTACTCAATACTTCTCCGACAGGTGGCGCCACACATCTTGAAAACTCCAGAGTCTGACGTCTATGGGCCGCCATTGTCGTCTCCAGTCCGGATGTTCGCTCAGCGATGATTCGCCGTGGTGATGAGCTGCGGGCTCGCGATATTAGCAATATTAGGCAGAAGCCTCGCCGCTGTTTTGCGACTCGTCCAAAACGCTGTGCGGTAGCAACGAGCTCGATTGTATGCCGCGCCCTTGAGATGCACCGGCTTGGGTTGACGGGTGCTTCAGCTAGCCGACTTCAGCTGCGCTTCCAAACTCTGCGGAAATTGGTCGCCGTGACCTTCGGCTTCCTCGACGCTCGCTCGCAAGCAGTTCGCCGCCGTTTGTGCTCTCGACCCGCTTTCGCTCGCTGTACTGGTGTTCGCTCGAGGAATTTGGTAGAAATTGGACGCCGTTACCGTCAGCTTCCCCTTCGCTCGCTCGCTGGCAGCCTGGCGCCTTTCGTGGCGTCGGCTTCGCGTTCGCGCGCTGTTCAGCTCGAGTTTCACTGACGGCTTTGGGGGCTGACGAGCTTGCTCGAGCTCTGCGACGCCGCTCGCAAAAAACTCGCCGGCTCGTTGGGGCACGGTAGTTGGCGGCGCCTCGGCGTTATGGCTACGGCTGCCGCACTTGAAGTGTTTGTCGTGCTGTGTGGCTTGAAATGCGTCGTTGATGACGTATGACATCACGGTGAAATTATTTACATGTCATATTTTAGACGTGCGTTTTTATTTCACCTTGCACGTATTTGCCATATACGTGCGTCTTATCCCCTTTGTGACGTGTCGCAGACTATTTGCAATATTTTTGTGCTTCGCAGGGGTGAAATTATTTGCGTACCATGTTTTAGACGTGTTTTAGTTCACCTTGCACGTATTTGCACAGTGCTTGCGTCTTCACCCTCGCTGGCACGTGACTAAATATTTGCAATATTTGTGTGCTTTGCAGGATGCAGCCGTTGCCCACAACGAGGAGAATGCTGTGTGCCCTGCTTCACAGAAAGGACTGTACGAGATATGACAACGCGGCTGGACCTGTATTCAACATTTTGTAGTGAATTCAATGAAAGAAAGCAGAAACTTCATATGCATAGAAAAATAAAACCTTTCATTGTCTCACTTTTGTCTTTCGTTGTCGCATTGAATGCGAAAGCAGTGACACACGCATGACTAAATATTCTTTTGCGTGTTGTTTTTCGCGGCATTTGTTGCTCACCGCGGAAAGAAACACGCGAAAAAAGTATTAAGTCTTGCGGAGTGTAACTGTAGAAAATCATCCCTGGGATAAAAAGTTCATCCGAATGGAGCGTTTGAGTGGACCCACCGCAGATCCTTGCGAGGTGCAACTGCGAGGACTAGCGGTTGCCCGGTAAGGTGAAAATGTGAGGACCAAATGTGAGTCCATTGAGGTGATCTGTGGGGACTAACAGTTGCCCGGTAAGGTGTAAGTGTGAGGACTAAATGTTAGTCCATTGTGGGGACTGACTGTTAGACCCGGTGCCGTTAGTCCTTAAAGGTATAATGATTGTGGCAGCCCCATTAGTCCGCAAAAGGACGAACCACACACCCTTTTGCCTTTGAGTGTAGTTGGTCTTGACTTAAGTACATAAAATAGCGGAACAAAACAAGGAGAGAGAAAGAAGCACAGAGGACGATCGCTAGACTTGAACTGAAAATTTTACTCTGGACACGTGACATATAAAGTGTAAAAAACAACATCTAAACTGATGGAAACGTCACCATTCTGCCTTCACAGCAAGCTGCACGTGCCAAGCTACGCGTCGGGCATGCGCCCTTCCAAGAAGCCAATCTCCTTCCAAGAAGCCAATACACACCTACGCTGCTTGCGTCGGTGTGTATTCCCGTATCGGCGTATTCGTCGAAATGTGCGAGTATCGGAGGTGTCAGCAGGCGTCGTTTCAGTTCTTCAAATGCCTCGACTTGCGCCTTTCCTCACATGAATTCTACGTCGGTCTTCGTGAGGTGAGTTAGTGGCTCAGCGATCCGTAAAAATGCCTTGACGAAGCGTCTGTAAGAGGCGCACAAGCGGAGGAATCGGCGTACGGCCTTCTTTTCGGTGGACCGCGGGAAAGCAGCGATGGCAGCCGTTTTTTGCGGGTGGGGCGAACTCCACATTGCTGATGACGCGGCCCAAGTATAAGAGTTCTTTGTACGCGAAGCGGCACTTTTCTGGCTTCTGGGTGAGTCCGGAGATCTTGATTGCTTGAAATACAGCTCCAAGGCGCTGTAGGTGTTGGTCGAAGTCTGAGGCAAACACAACGACGTCGGGCACGTATACGAGGAACGTCGCAGGTGCCGAGCAAAGAACAAAGGGCATAACGTTGAACTCGAAGAGGCCGTCTGGTGTTATAAAGGCAGTTTTCTCTCAGTCTCTCTTGTCGACTTCGATTTGCCGGTAGCCGGTCTTGAGGTCCACCGACGAAAAGTACGTCGCGTTGTAGAGTCGATCCAAGGTGCCGTCTATCCGTGGGAGAGGGTGGGCGTCCTTCGTGATTTTGTTCATGCGGCGATATTCAACTCAGAAGCGTAGGGTTTCATCTTTCTTCTCCACTACCACCACGGGTGACGCCCACGGACGCTTCGAAGGCTGGATGATGTCGTCCTTTTGCATTTCGTCGACTTGTTTCTTTATGGTCTCACGTTCTCCCGTCGAAACTTGTACGGGCTCTGAAGGAGTGGCCTGGCACTTTCTTCTGTTATGATGCGGTGTTTTGCGACTGGGGTCTGCCGAATTCTTGACGATGCCGAAAAGCAGTCCTCGTATTGCAGAAGCAGGGTTCTGATATGTTCTTGCTTATGCTTCGGAAGGCTAGGATTGACGTGGAAAGCTGGTTGAGGAGCTCGGTTCATCGGAGTAGACTCGGTAGAATCGGTGAGGGCGAAAGCACTGGTGGCTTGCACAATTTCTTCGATGTAGGCTACTGTCGTGCTTTTATTCACGTGCTTGTACTGGTTGCGGAAATTCGTGAGCACCACTGTTGCTTTCCCTGCACGTAGCTCGGATATTCCTCTTGCGACGCAAATCTGGCGATTGATCGACAAGTGCTGATCTCCTTGAACGACGCCTTCAAGGCTTGCTGATTTTGGAGTGCCGACGAAAATGATGACGCTTGTGCGAGGGAGGAGCGTGACATGGTCTTCCAGCACATTCAAGGCGTGCTTTCCTGGTGGTGTGTGCGGTGGTAATGTTTTTCTGTAGAGAGTGTTATCCACGCGGATCTCAGGTCGATGACTGCACCGTCTAAGCTTAAGAAGTTCATACCGAGGATGACATCTCTCGAGCAAAGCTGTAGCACTACGAAGTTCACGGGATCAATGCAGTTGTTATTGGTGACTCCCGCTGTGCAGATTCCCGCCGGCGTCACTAGGTGTCCTCCAGCGGTCCGAATTTTGGGGCCTTCCCAAGCGGTCCTAACTTTCTTCAAGTTCGCGGCGAAAAGCCCACTGATGACGGAGTAGCCGGCTACAGTTTCTGCGAGAGCGGTGGCGTTGTGGCCGTCGATGAGAACGTTGAGGTCGCTAGTTCGTGGCCTTGTGTTGCGGTTAGGTCGCGGCGTTGGATCATTGCTACGTCGGTTGGTCCCGCTGCTTCGACGTTGCGTCGTCAGATCTTCTTCGGGCCGCGAAGTTTTGACGTAAGGGCTCCGCTCGGCTTGCTGCGTGTTCTTTAGCTTTCGTCGCGGAGTCGTCGTCGGCGGCGGAGGATCTTCGGTATTTCATCGTACAGCAACCGCACCTCCATCGGTTTGCCCTTAGTTTTCCGGATAGGGGCTAGGTGACAGGCCCCGGGTTGGGCCAGTGTATGGTCGGCCTTTGGGAGAGACGTGGCGGCCTGGTGACGGCGATCGGGAAGGTCCTCGGCGAGTCCACTGCGCTGCTGCGAGGTATAGTCGTCGATGTCATGTGGTCGTTCAACCAGCTGTGGACGCGGCGCGTCATTGGCGAACCCACGCAATCCCATCTGTGGGTTCTGGCAGCGGCAGCAGGTGTGGCCAGCTTCTCTGCATGTATAGCTGTCCGGCAATTGGGCGGTATGGCGTCGGTGGTGGTGCCTGGCGGCGGAACTGCTGCGGCGGCACGACGTCTTTATGTGGGCGAGGAGGGGACCGTTGCGTTGGGCTGCAGAAACATAGCTCATGGCTTGCTCCTGAGGCAGTGGCCGTTCAAGTTTGGCCAGTGACTGCTGGATTTCTGCTCAAACAACATCTGCGATCGAGTCCACTTGAGGCTGTGGTGAGGGTAACAGCTTGCGCAGTTCCTCCCGGACTACCGCTCGGATGGTTTCGCGCAGGTCGTCAGAGCTGGGCATGAACAGAGTTCAGGGCATGAACAGCTCGGCTGTCTTGAAGCGATCGGCGATTATACTGGCGGGTGCGCATTTCTAGCGTCTTCTAAATCGTAGTTGCTTCTGAGACGAATGCTTGTACTGTCGAGGGTGGGTTCCGCATCAGCGCAGCGAAGAGCCCTTGGTTTACTCCTCGCATGAGGAAGCGAACTTTCTTGTCCTCGGGCATGGCAGGATCAGCGTGGCGAAACTGTCGGGTCATTTACTCTGCATAGATGGCCACGCTTTCATTTGGGAGTTGGACCCGTGTCTCCAGCAAGCCTGCGGCCCTTTCCTTTCGGACCGCGCTTGCGAACGTCTCCATGAAAGCGCTTCGAACCACGTCCCACGTTCGAAGCGTGAACTCCCCATTCTCCAACCAGGTCCTTGCTGCGTCTTCCAGGTAAAAGTAGACGTGGCGCAGCTTGTCCTCGGAGTCCCAGTTGTTGAATGTTGTGACCCTTTCGAAATTCTCGAGCCAGGTTTCGGGTCGTCGCTCTGCGATCCAAGAAAGGTCGACGGCTCTCTGGGCGGCTGTATCACGACGGCTGCAGGGGACACTGCGGCTCTCATCGTGCCCGTTGTCCTTTCCTCCAGACGTGTAAACGACGGTAATGTCAAATTCTTCCAGTCGTAGGCTCCACCGTGCGAGGCGACCTGAAGGGTTCTTCAAGTTAGCTACCCAACACAAGGCGTGGTGGTCGCTCACAACATTGAAGGGCATGCCGTAAATCTTTGGGCGAATCTTTGATTTAGCCCAGATTATGCCAAGTACTCATTTTCTGTCGTATAATAGTTGACTTCCGTTTTTGATAACGACCGGCTAGCATAGCTGATTACCCTTTCCAATCCGTCAGTCCTCTGCACGAGAACGGCGCCGAGACCTACATTGCTTGCGTCCGTGAGCACTTCTGTTGGGGCGTATTCGTCGAAATGCGCGAGTAACGGAGGCGTCTGCAGGCGTCGGTTTAGTTCTTGAAATGCTTCCTCCTGCGGCGTTTCCCACTTGAACTCGATGACGGTCCTGGTAAGGTTTGTAAGTGGCTCGGTGATGCGGGCAAAGTTTTAAAGACGATAGTCTTTCTTGGGGAACTTAAACGCAGAAATTTTGGTCTGTCTGTCTTTCGGTCTGTCTTTCTGTTTGTCGGCACGTCCCTCGATTCAGCCACTCGGCCAAAGTTGAACCACTTGCCCAAGGGCCAGCCGTCTTGAACTGGTACGGCTGTTCATACTTGTGAACGTTGTCGATCAAAAAGTAAATATCATGCATATCTCAGGTGCAACATCACTACGTAAGTATTAGGTGGCGTGTTCCTTTAATAGAAAATGCATACATACGTAATTTTAAGGACCCTAGTTTCTTAAGCTGCGCTGAAAATGCATAAGAATGGAACCTTGAGCGAGTTGGTATGCGTTTATCTTTGTTGAAACAGCGCTCACTAGACGACGACGAAGTAAAATAAGGCAAAGGACAGGCAGCGCCTGTCCTGTGCCTTCTTTTACTTCGTCGTCGTCTAGTGAGCGATGTTTGAACAAAGCTGAAAATGCGACTGCGCTGAAAATTTCCTTCCTCCGTGCCCTTCGCACGAGCTCATTGTTGTGTTTCGGTTTCGGTTCTGTTGCACTGTACGAATGCCATGGGTTGGTGTTGAAAAACTTTAGTTTTGAGAAGGCCAAGAAGGTGAAAAAAAATATTTAACAAATGAAAAAGCAGCGTTGTGGGCGGCCTTCAGGCTGCCGGTTGTGGGCGCCGCTCTGGCGTTCCTGTTGTACCCAGGCTACGTGTAAATAAAAGAGTCTGTGGAGAGTACTCGTTGAGTGCGGACGTTTCTCTGCTTCAGCGCTTCGCGCCAAACGGCGTTTTCGGGCTGGCTGGCGTCCCCGCCGGTCGCGTTGGTCACCGCCGGTCTTCGCCTGCTGCTGCGCCGGGACTACCAGCACGCAACACAGCACTCATGTTTCCCGACGTATTGCCAGATGGCGTCCATATCTCACACAGCGCCTCTTCTATCGTCTTTACACGACATTTGCAGCGAAGCACGCAGATACGCGGCCAATTTTTTGACAAAACGCCTGTATAGGCGCACATGCCGAGAAATGGACGCACGCCCTTCTTGTCGGCAGGTGGCGGGAATGTAGCGATGGCGACTGTCTTCTGCGGGTTATGGCATACTCCGGACTTGCTTATCACGTGTCCTAAGAACAAGAGCTCCTCGTACGCAAAGTGACACTTTTCTGGCTTCAGGGTGAGTCCGGAGCTCTTTATTGCTTAAAGTACAGCTTCAAGCCGCCGTAGGTGTTCATCGCAGGTTGAGGCAAACACAACGACGCCGTCCAAGTACACGAGGCAAGTCTGCCACTTCAAGCCAGCCAGTACTGTATCGATGACACGTCGGCAAGCCGCGGGTACCTAGCAAAGACCAAAGGGCATGACCTTGAACTTTAACAGGCCGTCTGGCGTTATGAAGGTAGTCTTTTCTCTGTCCCTCTCGTCGACTTCGATTTGCCAGTAGCCGGTCTTGAGGTCCATCGACAAAAAGTACTTGGCGTTGTGGAGTCGATCTAGGGCATCGTCTATTCGTGGGAGAGGGTACACGTCCTTGTTCGTGACCATGTTCAGACGACGATAGTCGACGCTAAAATGTAGGGTCCCATCCTTCTTCCTCACTTACACCACAGGTGACCCCCACGGACTCTTAGACGGCTGGATGATGTCGTCGTGTCGCATTTCGTATACCTGTTTCTTGACGACCTCGCGTTCTCGCGTCGAAACTCGGTACGTTTTCTGACGGCTTGGTCGGCCACTTTCTTCTGTTATGCTATGTTTCGTGACTCGGGTCTGTCAAATTCTTGACGACGACGAGAAGCAGTCCTTGAAATGTAGGAGCAGGGCTTTTAGCTGGGCTTGGTTGTGCTTCGGGAGGCTCCGGTGGACGTCGAAATCGGGTTGAGTTCCTCGATCCGTCGAAGCAGGTTTGGTAGCATCGAAGGGGGTGAAAGCATTGCTGGCGACAATACGAGCGCTGAATTGTAAGCACTAGTGTTGTCGTTCTCTCTCCGTCCGTCTGTGTATCGATCTTTCATTTTGACCTCATTTTGTCACTAGCTTGTAGTGACAGCGATGTCGCTGTCACTGCAAGCTAGTGACAAACAAGCTGCTTATACCACTTCACCGATCGCCCTTTCTAGGCAGATAACCCATCTTGAAGGTGAAATACGCTTTAGCGTTGTTAAACGAGATGTAGGTGCCATAGAATGCGTGGCAGGCCCTCTTTGAGACGCCGCTGTTGCTATGTTATCGGATGTAATTTCACATCAGTTCTGGTCTGTGTATTCGTGGGACCTGGTTAGACTGATGTGGTACTCTACTTATTTTTTAGCAAACATATTTTTATTTTACGGCAGTTATTCTACTCTACGTTTCTAATTAAAGTTGTGCGCTCTCTCTCTCGCCCCCTTTTCGCATAATCATACCATTCTGGCAACTTGAAGAGTTGTCATAGTTTTATTGGTTATGCACTATAAATCAATTACAGCTCTGACTTTAGGCCTATGTGGCGTCACCTGGAATATTTGGCGCCCTTTGGCGACACCTGAAACTTACGTCACTAAACGCCGTACATCATCAATGATTACAGGCTCGTCGTCATCATAAAATGTCCATCCATTCTTGCAGGAAACATGACCTGCACGGCTGTAGAATTCGTGTAGGAATTATGTCGCAGAAACGCGTTAGTTTCGCAAGGTACTACCGTGGCTGAACGCTGAGGCAAATTGAGTTCATTTTATGATTTCAGAATCTATTTTGCCTGACTTTCCATGGGTCTGGCCACTTGAAATATTGTATTGTAATTTGTAAGGTTATTACCAACCTGAATATTTCTCTGCAAACGCCGCTTGTACACTCATGCATGTAACTGAATAGCTATACTTTTACAGCCCTGTAATAGGGACCTCTGGCCAGGAGGTCTTGTGGAATACGAGATTCACAAAGAGCTGCAAGGTAAGTAATATACTTTTCCAAGAGGGATTTGAATGATATTGAGAATCACTGGAATGCAAATTCCTTCAGCGGAAGTGGCATTGTAGTCATCATATATGCGAAGGTTTCGGTGCTGAGAAATAGCAGGTCAACACCTCAATCGTAAATCCTTCTGCAAAATTTTATTGATTATGTGGAGTTGCTGCTGAACTAGAAATACCTGATTATACAATGAATATTCGTAATGCCAGCTGAAGACAAAACTGAAGTTGCCAAAAGCGGAATAACGGAATAGACTGGATATTTTGCGACATCTCGGTCGTTCAGGGCTTTGGTGCTTCTCTACCTGTAACACCGTAGTGCATTATTATTATTATCGCATGAAATCACGAAAGAGCTTGCTGTTCCATAACTATAATTTGAAATATAGAAGGTTTCTGAATAACTTTCAGGTAAAACTCGCTCACCTGGCGTGTTTAGTCAATGGCTAAAATATAGGTTGTGTTAGCAATCAGTGAAAAAGAGAAATACTTATTTCGAGTTCCAGGACGCAGCAAAAGCGGGGAATATGTTGAATGTAAAATTACAAATTAGGGAGTGGCTTCTCGTGGCATTCGTAAACAACGTCCTTCTAGAAATATTTTAACGTGCAATATACTTGCGTGTAGTTTAAATGAGAATGCTTTGGTGGCTTGCTGTACTGGCATTCATTTATCCCTTCAAAACTTCCTGATCTGGGCTTCCAGTGCACACGGCTCTGTGCACACATCACAAGTATTCAATACCTTAGTCATTGCTGATTCTACGTCTTCGCAGAAGCGCTCAACCAGTTGATCTTCATGGCTGGATGTAGGCGCATAGGCCTGTACCACCTTCATCTTGTACCTCTTAATAAATTTAATTACGATACATATTATCCTCTCATTATTGCTATAGTATTCCTTTATATTTCCAGCTATATTTTTATGTATAAGGAACCCCACCCATACCTCTCTTCTGTCAGCTAAGCCACGATACCTTGTATACCTTCTACAGAAAACGGGCTACTCGTAAGTGGACGTGGAGGAGTCCTCATGGCGAAACCAAAAATGAAATAGACTTCATAATGTGTGTCCACCCGGGCATTGTACAGGATGTGGAAGTAGTTAACAAGGTCCGATGCAGTGACCATAGAATGGTAAGATCTAGAATTCAACTAGACTTGAGGAAGGAATGGCAAAAACTGATATGCAGAAGCCGAATAATGAACCACCTCTGAGAGGAAAAATACAGAAATTCAGAGTTTCACTTCAGAATAGGTACGCCGATTCAACCGCGGAAAGCGACCTTGGCGTTGACGCAATGAATCATAATGTGACTAGTATCATTAAAGGAGCACTGACATCAAATTTACGCATGTCAAGATTTTTGCATCCACGAGTAGTTATCTACCCCCTAGTAGATAATCTACCCCCTAGTAGTAGATAATCTACCCCCTAGTAGATTATCTACCCCCTAGTATACCGAAAATGCAACTGAGGGACGAATAACTATCTGTTTTATTGATTTATATCACTGCTATCCAGCACGACTCAAAACGGCCGGCAAGCCCGCCATTTCTTAGCGCTGGCAGCGCTTCCTCGCGGTCAATTCCAGACCGCGCCCAGTTTACCACTTGTCCACAGAAAGGAGTGACGTGAGGATCAGCTGCTCAGCTAACATTTCGTCTGCTAGGCGCGCGCGTTCAGTCATGCCTTGTCACCAGCATCGCCGTCGTCGCCGTCAAAAGTGTCGACTAGTGTTGAAGACAGCATTCTGGAACTTGAAATCACCGCGATACGCGACGTCGCGAATCATTTTCGCTTCGACGCTTTGCAAAACAGCGATTCAAAAATGGACGCTGTTCCAAGCAGCAACGAGGTGGTGCCCGGGGACGCACGCTTGGGCCATACTCGCTGGTGTGTCTCAGTTAGATATATTAGAGAATTTTAGCGTGCACATTATTCCGGTATACGCAAATGGGTCTATGGAATATCGGCATAGCGAATGCACACCAGCGGACAAATAGAATACGATAGGTTTCTACAATAACAATTCTGCGCCGCCAGATGGCCCCACCTATCCGGCCTCTCACGGTTACGGCTGCAGTAACCCGGTATTACGCTAGCGCAAGAAAGTCCATGGACGAACTAACATTCACTAATAACGCTACATACGTGTTACTTGTTAGCGATGATATTTATCTATAAGCTGCTCCACTTCGATAACTTGTGGTCATGTTGGCGTGTACCGTTCGTGTAAGGAAACGCCACGCACTTTCCGCTTTTTCGGCGCCTCGACGAGCAGGTCCGTACTACGAAGCGGTTCCCCAACATGCTGGCACGTAGTCGCTCCGATTGATCGCACTCGCGCTGAGTATCACACAACAAATCAGTCGATACGACACGATGAATCGCAGGCACGGATCGGGACAGCGAGGAGAGCCACTGACTGGGATTGAGAGCCGGTGAGAGCGTCGCCTTGCATCGGCGGCAGTCGGCGGCACAATAAATACACTCAGATCGTCGACGTCATTGTTACTAGCGTATCGTCACTCAGGATGGTATGGTCGGAATGTATCACACTTGTTACGTAGCACTAGTGTCGATGTCGCAGCGTGATCAATCTTCCGTTGAGCTTTCGTACGCTGTTTGCCCTCGAAATAAAATTACTTCCACGCGACGGACGCCATTCAAATTTGGCCAAGGAGACCTATGCATACCGAGCAATCGATTGAAGGGCACATCTCGACTTTGAAATTTGATGTCAGTGCTCCTTTAAAGTTTGTGCAGAGAAAGTCGGGGGTACATTCGTTAGACAGGACACTGGTAAGCTATCCCAAGATACGAAAAACCTTCTTAAGAAACGTCATAAAACATTCTTAAAAAACACCATGAAAGCCTCAAATGCAACGCACAAAATAGAGCTGGCGGAGCTTTCGAAGTTAATCAATAGGCGTAAAGTAGCCGACATCAGAAAGTATATCATGGAGAGAATTGAACATGCTCTAAAGAACGGAAGAAGCCTGAAAGCTATGAAGACAAAACTGTGCATAGGCAAACATCAGATGTATGCATTAAGGGACAACGAATGCAAGGTTACAACAAATATGGATAGAATAGTTGAGGTAGCGGAATAGATCTACAGAGATCTGTACAGCAGTCGAGGCAGTCAGGATGGTAACGTAAGATGCATAAATAGCCCAGAGGAATGTGACATCCCACCAGCATTGACAAGAGAAGTAAAGAAAGCCCTGAAAGGAATGCAAAGAGGCAAAGCCGCTGGTGAGGATCAGGTAACGTCAGACCTGTTGAAAGACGGTGGAGAGATTATGTTAGAAGAACTGGCCACCCTGTATACGAAGTGTATATGAAGGGCCCGTCAAGCACCTGAAAAATTACGAGTACAGCCCCAACAGCTTACTGTCCGTTGTCTACAAGCTATTTACAAAAGTAATTGCTGACAGAATGAATAAGACATTAGAGTTTAATGAACCGAAGGACCAGGCAGGATTTCGTACTGGCCTCTGAACAACAAAGCATATTCATACTATCAATGAGGAGATAGAGAAATGCGCGGAATACAACCAACCCCTATACATATTTTCGAATAGGCAGCGCACAAAAGGGCAACGAACACGTACACAAAAAAACGCAAACACAGCGCTTGTGTTTGCGTCTTTTTTTTGTGTACGAGTAACCTGCGATTCGCTGATGACATTGCATTGATGAGTAAGGCGGGAGACGAATTACAGCTCATGATTACTGAACTGGATACGGAAACTACAAGAGTAGGTCTGAAATAATATGCATAAAACTAAAGTATTGTGGAACAATCTTGGCAGAGAACTGCGTTTTGGGATGGGTAACAAGACACTGGGAATTGTAAAGGAGTACGTCTACTTAGGACAGGTAGTAACCGCGGAGCCGAACTGTGAGAGTGAAATAACTAGAATAATAATGACGGGATGGAGCTGATTCGACAAGCATTATCAAATCATGAATGGTAGTCTACCACTGTCCCTAAAGAGGAAGGTATACAACAGCTGCATCTTACGGGTACTTGCCTACAGAGCAGAAACCTGGAGACTTCCAAAGAGGGTTCAACCTAAATTGAGGACCACGAAGCGAGCGATGGAAAGAAAATGATAGGTGTAACCTTAAGAGACGGGAAGAGAGCAGAGTGGGTCAGGGAACAAACGGGGGTTAAGGATATCATGGTTGAAATCAAGAAGAAGAAATGGATATGGGGCGGACACGTAGCACGTCGGCAGGATAACCGGTGGTCATTAAGGGTAATTGACTGGATTCCAAGAAATGGCAAACGCGTGAGGGGGATACAGAAAATTAGATGGGTACATGAGATACAGAAGTTTGTAGGTATAACGTGGCAGCAGAAAGCACAGGACCGTGTTGATTGGCGGAACATGGGAGAGGCCCTTGCCCTGCAGTGGGCGTAGACAGGCTGATGATGATGAAATATTCAATAAAAATCAAAACGCAAAAAGGCTACACTATGGACTATTTCCAGGAAGAGCCCTTGCAGCGATCGCATCATGGTCTCGGTACCAGCTACTAGCTCCGGGTGGTCTCTTGAAAGCCTTATTTGCATAAATATGCGCACAAAGGCATTTCGGGTCGTGGAAGAAGATAAATATATGCGCTTGTTGCGGATATATTTTACCAAAATACGGGCCAACCAAAGACCACCGTCCGTCATCCGCCGGAAAGAATTATCTCGGGTATATCACTCCCAGCATGTTGCCCATATGAAAACGGCAAACACATGTTGTTGTTCCTGCGCGTTAACCCGGGATCAATGAAGGATCTGCATTACGTGCCATATTTTTGGAAGCAAGGAATAATATACTGCACGTTGTGGCGTTCGCAAATATTGGCAGGTGTCCGGCATTCCATCTATCTGTGTTTTCCTTAATCTCTTTTGTCTGCTGCTTCCCATAATAGGCACCATTTCTATAGGTCAAGGCGCGCCCCAAAATTCTTCACTGGCGATGTGAGTCAACAGACGCTGGTAAGTTGTCTGGGGTGCTCTCCCATTTTACGTACCAAAAACCCGGAATTTCTGCCGTTTCACGAAGCGATTCGTTACTTCAACAAACCTGTGTTCGACACATTATGCGTATATTTACAGCACACGGCCAAATCACTAGAATGTGCCAATTATTCGTCCTCCGCTACTGGCAGGCGAAATCGCTTAATGCTCATATTATTTCACTGTAGCCACAAAATATGAGATGAGTGCGAGGGCAACTCTGTCGAACGGATAGCTACATAATAATGGGGTCTCCCAATGTCGGAATAATTATACCCTCATGTAGCAATTGCGATACGCCATGATCACCACCACATCAGTTATTCCATTGCCAAACGTGACATCGTCTAGAGGAGCCAGCAGGGCATCCTGTGAAATAAAATTGAATGCCTACTTTAAATCCAGCATTATGGATCTGTGTAGGCCATACAAAGCGACGCCCTTGCACGGAATTCCTTCGTAAAAATGCTGTATGACTGTTCTCTTGTACAAGCAGTGTAGTTAACACATGTAATACTGCGTGGGAGAGTGTTTATACACGCTAGGCGTGAAAAGATGTGAATTGCACGAAAATCGATTGGTTTAAAGACCCACCGATTACAATGCACACGCGCATAATTAGCTTTCATTTTCAACAACAGCATCAACAGCGTGTGCAGCTGCGTAGACAAAGAAGTAGAGAGAAAACGAGATATATCTATCAATCAGCTTTATTATTATGACACAAAATGATGTTACAGAGCGCAAAATATGGTAAAGTAAAAATTAATTGTTAGTCGCAAACCTGGTAGTGGTTAGTATTAACAAAATTTTCAGTATCAATGAAATTAGCAGAAAAATTGATTTCTTAGTTGTTTATGCGTAACATAAGGAGATTAAACCATAATAGGCTCTTAACAGTTAAGATGCTATTCCATGGAAGAAGATGAGCGCTGGTACTGTCGCGAGAGCAGCTAAAATCAATAGATATAAATATATAAAGAAATAGAGAGGTAAATGAAGCGTACCATAGCCACGTACAGCATAATAGAGCAAGGAGATGGAAAAGCAAGTGAAGACGAGAGAAAGAATAGGGGGAGAGGATAATTAAAGCAGAGCTGTGTATACCACAGTATTGCAGGGGGGGGTGAGAAAGGGAAGGAAGTATGAGGAGAAGATATACAAGTATAAGTAGGAGGAAGTGAAGGAGCTGAACTCCAGCAGCTCTTCTGTTTCCTCAGTCGTCGCAAGACTAGTGCGCGGCTGTCCTAATGTTTTCTACCTTGGTGCACCTCTGGGGTTCTGCGATGCACACCAGCCTGCTGGTAGGGGAGGACGTTGGCATCGGCTGACACGACAAAAATCTTAAAAATCGTGTATTTTATTGTCACTTATTAAGGAAGGTTAAAACGACGTGAAGAGTGGCCGAAAAGTAGTCACGAAACCCATCGGCGATTTTGGTTTCGAGACGGGGCTGTAAAGTTTCTCAACACCTGATTGATCGATTTGTCGTCCACACTGCAAGCACATGAGTTCGTAATATTGACTGCACCCGGTACCCATCTTCAATTCAGGTCGTGTAGGGCATGCTGACTTCTGTGACCCCATACTGCGCATCCAACTCCGTGTTGCCGACGCCCCCATATTCCTTGAGGGGGGATCACCCGCAGGGCTGGAAGCCACCCGTAGGCACTTGGCCACAATCGTCCGCAGAATATCATTATCCGAGCATTTCTCTATTCCGGCGCGCCAAATGCGCGCCTGCGTGCTTCGTTGGTTTGCTTTGATATTTGCCTCGTCCAGCAAGTGCTTCAGGAACTTCCAGGACCCGCTACGGCGCAACAGATCGCCGATGGAATTGTAGTCATCGTCGCACTGCTGCCTGAAAACGGCCTCGCAATACTGCTCAGCTTTCTTGTCCTCTTCGGCAATCTTCTTGCAAAGCATTTCGATGAGAAGCTACCGCTTCCTCCAGGACAGAAGCAACCGCTTGGCCTCAATGAGATGGGCTAGCCTACTATTTATCTTCTCGAGTGAGAGATCCATGATAACTTCTTTGGTGGCGGCCTCCATATCTCGTCCGACCTGTTCGGTCCAGCGTTCCAGATCGGACTTTTCCTCGGTCCACATATTCGTCCTGCCTGACTTCGACCCCGAACTCCGCATCCAACTCGGGCTTGTCGACGCCCCCATACTCCTTTAGCGGGATCATCCGCAGGGGCAAGAATTTTCCCAGTCGGTGACTGAACTTCTGTCACTGTCAAGGTCTGTGTTCAGGTTGGCACACTTAGCTTCCGCCGCTCCTCTGAGGAAGGTTTGGTCAGGAGACGTGTCCCTGCTGGCCGACGTACTGAATCTAGTAGAGACTGAGGGGTCGGTGACGAGTATCAGGTCCCGGTTGATAACCTCCCTCCAGAGATCCTCCCGTTGTGCGTATCATATGGATAGCCCAAGACATGATACGGGGCGTTAAAGTCGTCCACAATGACGAGAGGGAAGTCCCTGGTGAGCTGTGCTGCCCTGGGGACGAGGGTCTTGAAGCTCTGCCTCAAGTTCTTTTGCCTGCTGTAGACGTTCAAGATGAAGATGCTGCCCCTACTCACGGGTCCAAAGATATCTCTGTCACGTTGTATTCGATTTTTCTCCAAGTCACTTGCAGGTCGTGGATGAAATGTGCCAGCTTCTTGCTTATCAGGGCGCCGATGTCTCTTCTTCGTGCCTAGTGACGGACTGGTAGGCGGGTAGCGCGATGCTTTCGGTTAACCTTTCTTGCAGGAGGACAATGTGTGGTTTCTTTTCGTGTGAGTGAATAAATTGCTACAAGGGGGCCCTCTTTCAGAAAAGTCCCCCGCAGTTCCAATGCCATATTTTGAAACAATAAGCTTGGGTGGTCATCCTGTGGCTGTTGATGAATTGTTGCGCTGACCATCTAAGAAGCCCTCACATTCTGACCGGCTGAGGACATTGCCTGGAGCAACAGCACCACG
Organism: Rhipicephalus sanguineus; assembly: GCF_013339695.2. Lineage (NCBI taxonomy): Eukaryota > Metazoa > Arthropoda > Arachnida > Ixodida > Ixodidae > Rhipicephalus > Rhipicephalus sanguineus. Next base: position 132,091,852 of record NC_051184.2, on the reverse strand, counting down.
GGCTCTTTATTGTTGCTGCCACATTTTCTAGAAACATTTCTATTTTGCAAAACCGGTGATGGAACCTCTCTTCCGTGGCTGGCAGGCTGCTGTAGAGGTGAGAGATCATCTTGCTCACCTGCTGCATGGTCAGAGATCCTGATTTCGATGGCCCTCATTTGAATCCTCATTTGGATGGCCCTCTCAGCGGCACAGTCGGCCGCCACGGGCAAACATTTGCTTGCCTACCAAGCTGGAGAGCTCTCCCCTTCCTCTTCTAGTCTCGGCAATTTCTGCCACGAGTTTTGCTATCGTATTCCTCATCATCTCGTTTTCGCGTTGTAATTGTTCAAGTCTAGCGTTCTTATGTCCTGGCAGCAAACACCGCGTTACCTCTTTTCCGGTGACGTCTCCACGGACTCGATTAGCCCAAGTCGGCTGACCCCCTGGTCTTCGTTTCCTGGACCGGGACGTCGTTGACGCGAACCGTACTTGCGGTCCTCCTCCACCTCGGTGACATCGGGAGCTAGAACGCCCCTTAGATTGTGAACCGGCCCTAGACCGGGAAGTGGAGCGCCCTGGATTTGGCGCGTCCTGTGTGCTCCTGCGTGGGACGTTTCTGTGTCTGCTTTCTGTCATCGCTGCCAGAAGAGTGTCATGTCTTGCTTTCTGGAGCTTCTGCTGTCCTTTCCCATCTTCTCCTTACCACGTACGGAATCTGGCACTGGTGTCTGCACACTGTCTGCTTCCAATACCACGCCACCGCATATCATGCACTTCGATTGCATTGGTGTCGCTTGTCCGGGTTCGGTGCACTACAGCCCCTACAGATGATTTCGCTCAGTCAGGCACACATTGGCCCCATGACCCAATATACCACGCGCATGCAAATAATAGACATGGGTAAATAATTTCAAGTCCAAAATGTTTGCCAATCATGCGGGCATGGGGCTAGTGCGATGCATATCGGCTGGAGATGAAGGGAGCCTTCATCCCACTTCAGATTTGTCGGCAGTCATTGACTTCTATATAGTGGTCTCCGACTGACCCGTGAAAGAAAGTACCCATTAGATGTAACAAAATGCAATTGCTCTCATAAAAACAGACGAACAAAGGTATTTCTTGTAGTCAATGCTGTTATGAGTTACCACGTTTTTCCAGCGCTCAGAAAGTATTGGTTAGGCCAGCCTAACCTTGTTCAGCCTTTATTGTCATTGTGATGCCCCTTCGTCGCATTTCAGCCGAGTAGTTTCAGCCGAGTCGAGAGGAGCCCAACTTTGGCGCAGCCTACAAAATGCGGTCTCTTAGCACGTATGAAAATGGTAAAAGGTGACTGCTGCACGCGCAAATTGTGCGAAGTCGAAGATTGAAAACCATGCGATATGTTTCGCACAGTCTGTGCTGTACCCTTGCGCTTTACGGCGGCAAGAAGTTGTCTGGACTTCTATGCGGGAAAGAAGTATCCGCCGCAACGTTAGCGTTTTGGTTCCCTTAAGGTATGGCTGACACTAGGGCTAGTTGGTAAGGATTTATATTTACGAAACAGCCCCACGAAGTAATACAAAAACACGAAGGAGTAGAGCTTTGTGTTTCGTATGTTCCTTCGTGTTTTCGTCCTAATTCGTGGCGCCATTTCGTAAATATTTTCCCAAAAGATTCATAGGGACGTATGTGTCCCATTCTATAACTGATTTCGTATCAATACAGTTATCTTTTTAACTATTTTTTTTCCATTGTGTAAGACCAACACAAGCAAAATACATCATTCTATCATGTTTCGAGTCTTCTAGTTTTCTTGTGTAGCTCAGGGGGTTAAACCGGACCGCATTTATAGCAGGCAGTTCACCTTCGAAGGCTGTTAGCCGTCCTTCCACTGTCTGGTGTTTCGCCAGATGCCCCGCAATGCTCTTCAAACCGCATTCGGTCATTGTTCAATTGAAGTCATCCAACCTATATTGCATCGGTTCGCATACTGGTCATGAAACAGCACTTACTGCATAAATTTCGAGGTAATCCTATACTCCGTCTTTGCTAAGCTGCCAACAAAAGCCCTGGCAGTATTTGCGAGGACCTGCCTTTTTCGCGCAAAAAATGCAGTTGAAAATCATATTTCAATAAACAAAGAATAAAATGCTGCAGTCCAGGGAGTATTTCTCCAATAGCTCTCTTCTAGAGTGGCACCAATGGACGCTGATCAGTTTCGAGGATAACACGAGGTCCGTACTCAATGTGATGAAACTTTTCTCATCGACCTACAACTATTGCCTTATTTGCAATCTGTGAAATCCTTTTCAGCCTCTGCCCATACGGGTGAGGCACATGCGACCGGTTTCCAAAAGTCACCACACCACTGTAAGAGTGGAGCCCACGCCATTCTGTAAAGCTTATGAGGTTATTTGTATCTCTTTGAGGATCGAATATTTTCAACACTAGTTGTCCACTAAGACAATTTCAGAAAGGCTCGCTTTAATTTGAGGAATTCTCAGTCGATTCGAAAACAGTGTCTTTCTTTATAGGCTGTCTTAACAACGGAGTTTTGAGCGAGCGCGGACATGAACTTTCATACGTTGCTTATGGCTCCTCACATTCGCTGCACACTGGGCTTGTCTTTTGGCGGTGGCAAGATAACAACCGAGGCGAACGATGCAGGGCTCAGCCATATTCCTGGCTGGGACATAATGTCGCCAAGGAAAGAAAGTTCAGTCCCGCCTACTTCACACTTTTCGGGATTGAAAGTTAGATCCGCTTTTCGCGCTGCTTCGATAGCGCCCGTTACCTTCCCTCGCGTTCTTGTCTGGTGGAACCCTGTATCAGCATATCGTCCACGTACACTTGCACGCCTGCAATGCCGCTAAAATCTAGTTCAACGTCTTCTGAAAGACCTACCTATTGCAAAACCTAGCGCCAATGGGTAGAAGCGTCCAGTGCTATGCTTGATTATGGGCCCAGTGTCGCGCTGGGTACTACGGCGCTGGTTGCGCCGTTTTACTAGGAGGCGCGTGGTGCTCAAGCGCAAAATAGCTCTACAGTTTTAATACCCCGGCGCCTACCTGCCATACATAAATATATTAATAAAGAAACTCACGAAGAAAGCATTAGCGCAATAAAAAACAAGCCGCACGTAAAAAAATAATAACTCCGTCGCGAGGATT
>NC_051184.2:131936480-132088621 GCF_013339695.2 Rhipicephalus sanguineus | reverse complement strand
ACAGCGTTATCGCTTTGCTTGACCGAGCGATATTCTCACAGCTGAAAGTCGTGATATCTGACAATGGACCCGCATTTTTAAGCAAGAAACTTCAGAAATTTCACCCGCAGGCCAATGGAATGGCGGAAAGGGTTATACGTGACATCAAGCAATTCATGTCCATGTACCCAACGTTTAAAGGCGGATGGAAGTGCTGCCTAGAAGCGGCTGTGGCTCACCACAACAGAACACACACTACGAGTCTTGGCTGCAGCCCGCATTTTGCTGCCTATGGCGAAGTGCCAATACTGCCAGCCGACAAAGAACTTAAAATCGATGATCAACTGCAATTGTTTGAACACCGAAAAACCAACCAGGCACAAAGGAGATACCGAAAGGCGATGAAACTCCAATTCGACAAGCGACACCAAGGACACAAGCCGGATATTGGACTGAATGATCTTGTGCTCGTGCGGAAGGGTCTGCCCGGTAGCGACACAAGAATTCTTGGACCGTTTAAAGTCGTAAAAATATCGGTACAGCAAGGTGTGCTAAAGACCATTGGCTACCTCAATGACGGACAGCTTGAATTCGCCGCTACAAGCAACGTTCTTCGGTATCACCCCAGGAGGGGTGACGACAAACAACGGGGGGAGTGTAAGGAAGAAGATGGAAAGGAAGACGCAAGGGTACAGTTCTTAGGGGGCGAAAAAGAAGAAAAACGAGAATAAACAGTAATGGCGACCGTATTGGATTCGTGATTCCTCGGTGTCGTTACAAAGCTTCTCACTAAGTCCTCGTCGGCGTATTGGCGTCCATACCCATACACGGTCACCGGGTTGGTATTCCATGTGGCGTCGTCGAAGGTTGTAGCGGCGGCTGTCAGTCGTCTGCTGGTTCTTTATCCGTAGGCGGGCGAGCTGTCGTGCTTCTTCGGCGCGCTGTAGGTAGGTGGTCACGTCGATATTTTCCTCGTCGGTCACGTTTGGTAGCATGGCGTCGAGCGTCGTTGCCGGGCTCCGTCCGTAGACCAACTTGTATGGCGTCATCTGCGTCGTTTCCTGTACGGCCGTGTTGTACGCGAAGGTCACGTACGGAAGGATGGCGTCCCACGTCTTGTGTTCGACGTCGACGTACATGGCCAGCATGTCGGCGATGGTCTTATTTAGACGCTCGGTGAGGCCGTTGGTCTGTGGGTGGTACGCGGTGGTGCGGCGATGGCTTGTGTGGCTGTATTCCAAGATCGCCTGAGTTAGGTCAGCCGTGAACGCCGTACCTCTGTCGGTGATGAGAACCTCTGGGGCGCCGTGTCGAAGGACGATGCTCTCAACGAAGAACTTGGCTACCTCAGCGGCACTGCCTTTGGGCAGGGCTTTTGTTTCGGCATAGCGGGTGAGGTAGTCGGTAGCCACGACGATCCATTTATTTCCGCAAGTCGACGTTGGGAACGGCCCCAGGAGGTCCATCCCGATCTGCTGGAATGGTCGCCGAGGAGGCTCGATTGGCTGAAGGAAGCCTGCTGGTCTTGTGGGCGGTGTCTTCCGTCGCTGACAGTCTCGGCACGTCCTTACGTAGCGAGTGACGTCGGCGGCAAGGCGCGGCCAGTAGTACTTTTCATGTACTCGTGCGAGCGTTCGGGAAAGTCCGAGGTGTCCAGCCGTCGGGTCGTCGTGCAGGGCATGCAAAATTTCTGGTCGCAGTCCCGAAGGTACAACGATAAGGTAGCTGGCTCGGGCCGGAGAGAAGTTCTTCTTTACTAGGACGTTGTTTTTCAAAGAAAATGATGCCAATCCTCGCCTGAATACTTTTGGGACAACGATGGTCCTGCCCTCTAGGTATTCCACTAGACCCTTCAGTTCAGGGTCGGCTCGCTGTCGTTCGGCGAAGTCTTCGGTACTTATGGCTCCCAAGAAGCTGTCATCATCCTGGTCGTCGGGCGTTGGTGGGTCGACGGGGGCACGAGACAAGCAGTCGGCGTCGGAGTGTTTCCTTCCGGACTTGTACACGACAGTAATGTCAAATTCTTGAAGTCTCAGGCTCCACCGTGCGAGGCGAGCTGAAGGGTCCTTCAAGTTAGCTAGCCAACACAAGGCGTGATGGTCGCTCACAACTTTGAAGGGCCTGCCGTAGAGATAGGGGCGAAACTTTGACGTAGCCCAGATGATGGCGAGGCACTCCTTTTCTGTTGTGGAATAGTTGACCTCTGCTTTAGACAGCGACCGGCTAGCATAACTGATAACCCTTTCCAGTCCGCCCGCCCGCGGCACAAGGACGGCGCCGAGTCCTATGCTGCTTGCATCGGTGTGAATCTCCGTATCGGCGTATTCGTCGAAATGCGCAAGTATCGGAGGTGTCTGCAGGCGTCGTTTCAGTTCATGAAATGCTTCGACTTGCGCTATTTGCCACCTGAATTCGACGTCGGTCTTCGTGAGCTGCGTTAGTGGCTCGGCAATCCGTGAAAAGTCTTTGACAAAGCGTCTGTAATAGGCGCACAAGCCGAGAAATCGGCGCACGGCCTTCTTGTCGGTGGGTGGCGGGAAAGCGGCGATGGCAGCTGTTTTCTGCGGGTCTGGGAGCACTCCAGTCTTGCTGATCACGTGACCCAGAAACAAGAGCTCCTCGTACGCGAAGCGGCACTTTTCTGGCTTCAGGGTGAGCCCGGAGTTCTTGATTGCTTGAAGTACGGATTGAAGTTGCTGGAGGTGTTCGTCGAAGTTCGAGGAATACACAACGACGTCGTCCAAGTAAACAAGGCAAGTCTGCCACTTCAAGCCAGCTAATACAGTATCCATGACTCGTTGGAAAGTCGCAGGTGCCGAGCAAAGACCGAAGGTCTTGACCTTGAACTCGAACAGGCCGTCCGGCGTTATAAAGGCGGTCTTTTCTCGGTCTCTCTCGTCGACTTCAATTTGCGAGTAGCCGGTCTTGAGGTCCATCGACGAAAAGTAATTCGCGTTGTGGAGCCGATCCAGGGTGTCGTCTATCCGTGGGAGAGGGTATACGTCCTTCTTTGTGATTTTGTTCAGGCGACGATAATCGACGCAGAAACGTAGGGTCCCATCCTTCTTCTTCACTAACACCACGGGAGACGCCCACGGGCTGTTGGACGGCTGGATGATGTCGTCGCGTAGCATTTCATCGACTTGTTTCTTAACGGCCTCCCGTTCCCGCGTGGAAACCCGGTAGGGACTCTGACGGAGTGGTCGAGCATTTTCTTCTGTTATGATGCGGTGCTTAGCAAGGGGCGTTTGCCGGACCCGCGACGACGACGAGAAACAGTCCCTGTATTCCTGCAGAAGGCGTCGAAGCTGTTGCTGTTGGCGAGCGGGAAGACTTGGGTTTACGTCGATGGGTGGCTCAGGGATCGTCGTCGTAGCTTCGTCAGAATCTGAAAAGGCAAACGCATCGCTGACGGCCAAGATTTCTTCGATGTATGCAATCGTCGTGCCCCTGCTCAGGTGTCTGTATTCCTGGCTGAAATTCGTTAGCATCACGCTTCCTTTCCCTTCATAAAGCCGAGCAATGCCTCTTGCGACGCAAATGTCACGGTCTAGCAGCAAACCCTGATCGCTCTCGATGACACCTTCGATGCATTCAGCCGTTTCGGTGCCGACGGGAATTATGATGCTGGATCTAGGAGGAATGGTGACTTGATCCTCGAGCACGTTCAGGGCATGTTGACATGGGTTCGTATCCGGTGGTGTCGCTTTCTCCGACGATAGGGTTATCGACTTGGTTCTTAAGTCGATGACGGAGCCGTGGTCACTTAGGAAGTCCATTCCAAGTATCACATCCCTGGAGCAGTTCTGTAGGATTACAAAGCTCGCAGGATAAGTCCGGTTGTTGATAGTGACTCTCGCCGTGCAGACACCAATCGGCGTTATTAGATGGCCTCCAGCGGTATGGATCTCGGGGCCTTCCCAAGCAGTCCTAACTTTCTTCAACTTGGCTGCGAACGGCCCACTGATGACGGAATAGTCGGCTCCAGTATCGACGAGAGCGGTGACGTTGTGGCCGTCGATCAGAACGTCGAGGTCGCTAGTCCGCCGTCTAGCGTTGCGGTTACGTCGCGGCGTCGGGTCACGGCTACGTCGGTTGGCACCGCTGCTTCCGCGTTGCGTCGTCAGGTCTGCTTCCGGTCGCAAAGTTTCGTCTTCGGGACGTCGACGTCGTTCGGCGTGCGGCGGGGGCTCGGAACTTCGTCGCGGTGTCGTCGTCGACGGCGGAAAATCTTCAGCATTTCGTCGTTCAGCAACCGCACCTCCATCGGTTGCTGCCCTTAGTTTTCCGGATACGGGCTAGGCGACCGGCCCCGGTTTGGGCCAGTGTACTGCCGGCGGTGCGGTGACATGTAGCGGCCGGGCGACGGTGAGCGGGAAGGTCGTCGTTCTTGCCACTGTGTGCCTGTGAGGTAGTCGTCGATGTCGCGAGGCCGTTCGCCTGGCCGCGGGCGCGGCGCCTTGACGGGGAATCCGCGTAGCCCCATCTGACGGTACTGGCAGCGGCGGTACGTGTGGCCGGCCTCCCCGCAATGGTAGCAGAGCGGGCGGTTGTCAGGGGCACGCCAGACATCGGTCTTCCTCGGGGTGTAGCGCTGACCGACAGGTGGGCGGTAGGGCGTCGGTGGCGGTGGCGGCGTCTGGCCGACAGGTGGACGGTAGGCCGTCGCTGGCGGCGTCTGGCGACGGTACTGCGGCAGTGTGTCGTCTTGGCGTGGGCGTGGAGGAGGAGCATGACGGCGGGCTGCATCAGCATAGCTCATAGCTTGCGGCTGCGGCTCTGCTAGCTGAGGCGCGCCCAGTGACTGCTGGATCTTCTGGCGCACGACGTCGGCGATGGAATCCACTTGAGGTTGCGACGAAGGTAGAATTTTTCGCAGCTCCTCTTGCACGATTGCTCGAATCGTCTCACGCAGGTCGGCGGATCCTAGTGCTTGAACGTCGGCGTAGCTTGTGGTCGAGAAGCTGCGGTTGTATTGCCTTGTTCGCATCTCAAGCGTTTTCTCGATTGTTGTTGCTTCGGAGACAAATTCTTCGACGGTATTCGGCGGATTCCTCATAAGTCCAGCGAAGAGCTGTTCCTTTACTCCTCGCATGAGGAAGCGGACTTTCTTGTCCTCGGGCATGGCAGGGTCAGCGTGGCGAAATAGCCGGGTCATTTCCTCTGCAAAGATGGCCACGCTTTCATTTGGAAGTTGGACCCGTGTCTCCAGCAAGGCTGCGGCCCTTTCCTTTCGGACGACGCTTGTGAACGTCTCCAGGAAAGCGCTGCGAAAGGCGTCCCAGGTTCGAAGAGTGGACTCCCGATTCTCGAACCAGGTCCTTGCTGCATCTTCCAGGTAAAAGTAGACGTGGCGCAGCTTGTCCTCGGAGTCCCAGTTGTTGAACGCTGAGACCCTTTCGAAGGTCTCGAGCCAGGTTTCCGGGTCTTCAAATGACGACCCGCGGAAAGTTGGCGGCTCCTTGGGCTGCCGGAGAAGTATCGGCGCAGGCTGCACGGGGTCGGTCATCGTCGCAGCGGTCGGTGTTGGGACCTGGGGCTGCCTGGTGTTTTCGGGAAGGAGCCCGTACTCTGGCTGCAGTCCCTTCTGCCTGCGGCTTGTTCGACGATCCGGGTTTTCTTTGCCGTCGTCCTCCTCGCGGCTTGGGCTTGGGTCAGCGCTTCGCGGGGGCGTCCGGATCATGGAAGAAGCAGCACCTCCACCAGATGTCACGTGGTCGTGACGTCGACGAACACAGCAGTCGGCGTTTGTAGGATGAAACTGTTTATTTGGCCGAACTTGTGGCCGGAAAATGAGAACTAGAACTACAGCAATGCACGCTGTACAATGATAGCGGCGAACAGGGCGTCGTCCGTCGATCAACTGACAAGCGATCAAGCGCGTCGGCTTTTATACAGGCGCTATCGAACTTTCCAGCAATATCGCTGGTGGCGGCGTTATCTCTAGACAAAACTGGAACATTCGCGTGCGGGGCGCAATCTTAACAAACCGATCCACCACAATCGCGACGCTTCTAAAACACTACTTCGAGGACAGCGTCGAGCGTTGATAACCGTCCCTGCCGGTCAAACCCGAATACATCAAAACAAGACAAGAAGTGGGCGTGGCAATATGTCGAGTCAACGAATGCTGGCGGTAATCTGGGTCCTTACAAAGTTGTGACATTACTTGTATGGTTGGCCATTTGATGTCATTACTGGCTCTCATGCACTATATGGGTTGTCTTCATCGACTGATCCCTCAGGCTGTTTCTCCGCTAGGCACTTCACCTGAAAGACTACGGTATTTGCGTCTATCGACATCCGCTTGCGCCTTCAAGTCCATTATTCCGTCATCCGCGACGACCTATTTCGCCGACGCAATTACAACACCGACGGCCGCCAGTGGCTTCTACTAATACCCCGCAGTCAGAGTTCTGAAATATGGGAGTCGTTCCACTCTTATCTACAGTGTGCAAACTCTGGGGTATCCAAAACTGACCACCGCATTCAAGAGCGGTACTTCTGGCGAGGGATGTACCTCTAGGTGGGTTTGGTGGGCTTGTACCTCAGTGGGTTTGGTGGGTTTGTACCTGCGTGGGTTTGGCAGCACCTTGTTCGGACGGACGCTCATGCATTTCTGCTTTTTCGTCCAGGTTGGTGACAAATAGCCTGTCTATTCTATTCGCAACGATTCTGTTACTTTGATAGCGCTGCCAAGCCCACAAAGTTTGTTTGTTTCGCTGTGTGATTGCTTGCTTGTTATTAGACTGCTCTTGTTAGCATCGGGGGACGTGGAGCTTAACCCCGGTCCGTCCTCGGAATCGGAATCCGAGGCTACTGTAAACAGCCAGCTTCTCAGAAAAATCCTAAAAGAGCAAACAAAAACCAATAAGACGCTAACCATGCTTTCCGCCAATCTGAAACAAGTGGAAATAACTATAGGTGGTGTGCAAGAAAGGATAGCGTCAATTGAAAAAGAGCTTGGTCGGTTACAAAAATGTGAGGAAAAGCTGGTCGAGCACGAAGCAACGTGCAAATGGACGAGGGAACTAGTGAATGAGCTTTCCAGTAAGGTTGATGACCTTGAAAAACGAAGTCGAAGGAACACCTTGATGATTTATGGTTTAAGTGAAGAATCAAAAGAGGATAACAAATCTCTGCAAGACAGAGTTCAACAACAAGTATATAGGGACTTACTCGGCGTCGAAGTGAATTCGATCGAGCGCATCCACAGAGTTGGTTTTAAACGCGCTGGGAAACACCGACCAGTTATGTTAAGGCTCTTTGATTTTTCTGAGAAAGCTACAATTATGTCAGCTTGCTTTAAGCTAAAGGGAACACAGATTTCCATATCTGAAGATTTTTCCAAGAGAGTTCGCGACTTACGCCGTAGATTGTGGCATTCGGCAACAGCGGAAAAGGCCGATGGAGCAAAGGTTTCCTTCGTGTTTGATAAACTGAAAGTAGACGATAAGGTTTATATCTGAGACGAGCTTTCAAACAAACGGCTGGAAGGTACACGACGTGATGCGCAGGCCCGGCAGGATTCTGGTCATTCTAAAACTACCCGAGCCAACACGAGAAGCAGCAATAAAAAATGACAGCCTGTGAGCAAGATTCTCTGAGTTGTTTCACTGAATGCGCGCAGTGTTGTTAATAAAGCCAGTTCCCTTGAAGACGTAATCTCATGTTATCATCCACACGTCTTAGTAATCACTGAGACATGGCTACATGCAGATGTGCAAGACTCGGAGGTCGTACCGTCTTCTTACAAGCTTATTCGTAAAGATAGGGAGTCACGAGTGGGAGGAGTGGCAATCGCCATTAAAAACAACTTCGCATTTACTCCTTTGGATGGCATTATTAACCACGAAAACGTGTGGTGCAGGATTAAATATCATGGTAAATGTATACTTTTACGGGGCGTGTATCGACCCCCGAGTTCTTCGCCCGAATATTTAGAAGCCATTCAGGACTATCTTGCAGATAATACAAATTCTCGATCACGGATTATAATAACAGGAGATTTCAATCTACCGGGTATAAACTGGGCTGATTTTTCTTATGATGGCAAAGAATCCCGAAGTTCAGAAATACTGATCACGACCGCGTTCAACTTCTGCTTACAACTAGTTTCTGAGGCTACCAGGGTGGACAGTTCATCATCCTCTCTTCTTGATTTGGCACTCGTTGGCAGCTCACTTCAAGGTTGTTCCGCCAGTGTAGAAGAGGGGATATCCGATCACAAGTTGATTGCTCTGTCATGTCCTGTTTCAGGTACACGCGCTTTTACTAGGCCGTCGGATGCTTTCGTAAGAGATTACACTCATGCGCATGATAACGCTGTTTTTAGACTATTTGGAATCGCGCTTTGATTGTTTTAGCCAAGTTAACGATGTGAATGAAATGTGGTCAAATTTTACAGAAATAGTTCTCGTTTGCGAGCAAAAATATCTGCCGTTAAAAAAGAAACGTAATAATAGGGAATATTCGTGGTTCACGCGAGAAATGATTAAGCGTCGGCGCAAAAAATTAAGCGTCGGCGCAAGCGTCAAAACACGAGTAATCTTTCAAGCCTTACTTCGAAGCTGCGAGAACTAACGCGATCGGCAAAAGAAAACTTTTTTTCAGTTACTCTACCGTCATTCATGACGAAAGAACCCCAAAACTTCTGGCGCTGTCAAAAGATAAACGAAGCATTTCAGAGATTAGAGTCGCGGGAGAAAGTATTGTTGACGCGACTGCCATTCCCAACACATTTAATGACTTTTTTCAGTCCGTTTTAACACGGACAGCCAAGCATGCTCAGTTGCAGTCATACGACTACGATTGTCTTAGGCCAGAAGTAGAAATAACTGAGGATGGTGTTGTTTGCCTTTTGCACAAACTAGATGTAAAGAAATCACCTGGTCCTGATGAAATATCAAATACTTTTTTGAGTGTAGATATGCTGTTTGGGTGGCAAAATATTTACATCGCATTTACACTGCGTCGTTAGACGCTGCAGTTATTCCTGATGATTGGCGCTCGGCAAAAATAATCCCGGTATATAAATCAGGCTCCGTTTTGGAAATTAACAATTACAGGCCCGTTTCCTTAACTAGTGCTTGCTGTAAAATATTTCAGCACATTATATTTAAGGCCATCATCACTTACTTAGAAAATGTTTGCAGACGACTGTGTTATTTATAGAACCGTTACTAACCCTTCTGACCACATCTTATTGCAAGAAGACCTCGACCACATCCTACAATGGTGTGATGACTGGCTTATGTCCTTAAACCCTACTAAATGCAAACTAATATCCTTCACTCGTCGTCTAAATCCTCTTCGCTTTTCTTATAACATAGCTAATGTCCTTGTCGAATCAGTAACCACTTATAAATACCTTGGAGTCACCCTATCCTACAATTTGTCGTGGAACCCTCACATTGCTAGAATCACATCATCAGCTAACAAAACTTGGGCTTCTTAAAACGTCATTTACGCAACGCTCCGAGTCATGTAAAACTACTTGCTTATACATCATTAGTCAGATCAAAGTTAGAATATGCATCTCCCATCTGGAACCCGCCTGAAGTTGGTCTCACAAATTCTCTAGAAACTATTCAAAATCGTGCAGCTAGATTCGTTCGTGCTTCGTACTCATACGACATCAGTGTTACATCCCTCAAAGCAGAGTGCAACTTACCATCTTTGTCTTATCGCCGACGCATTGCAACCCTCTCATTATTTCACAAGTTTTTTCACTCGCCCCTTCATCGCCCTCCTTACATTATCCCCGCAGCTCACATATCTCATCGCACCGGCCATGCACTGCAAGTTTTTCGCCCACGTGCCCGCACTAAAACGTTTTCTGCTTCTTTTTTTCTCAGAGCAGCTAAAGACTGGAACGGCCTTTCCCACGATGTCGCCACAATCACCTGCCCATCATGTTTCATGCATAGCATTTCAAATGTAACTTCGCATTGATCATTGTGACAACGCAACTGATTGTATATTTACCCACCCCTTATCTAATACCCTTTCGGGGGTCTTTAAGGAAATAAAAATGAAAAAAAAATGAAACAAACTACTTTATACCCAACAGCATGGATTAGATCTGCTTTATCTACCGTTACCCAACTGGCTGAAATAACTGATGAATTAATTAGCGCTCTCAATATGAAATGTCAGACCGATGCCATTTTTTTTATTTCTCGAAGGCGTTTGATGTCGTTCCCCATCAGAATTTAATAACTAAATTATTAGCTATAGGGAGTGAACGGAGGGTTGTAGCATGGGTCGCGTGCAACTTGATAAAGAGAAGACAGCGTGTTTCCATAAATGGCTGTTTCTCGAAGGAGTTCGCAGTGTACTCAGGTGTCCCGCAGGGCTCAGTCCTCGGGCGTCTTCTTTTTTTTGTTTATAATAATGATACTCATCTTTGCGTCGGGCCACCAATCCAAATTAAACTATTTGCGGACGACTGCGTAGTATACACATTCATAAATAATCAAAAAGACCAAATTAAACTGAATGATGTCTTACGCTGAAATATTGAATGGTGTGCAAGGTGGGGACTAAAAATAAATCCTTCAAAAACAAATTCCATTATGTTTACCAACAAATCGAGGCCCCTTCACTTTACATATTCTTTAGGAAATGCTACCATAGCGAGAGCTGATCACGTTAAATATCTAGGAGTCACACTTACCAGTAACCTCAACTGGGAAATGCATGTTGAAAATATTTGTACGGGTGCACTGAAGAAATTGACCTTTTTGAAGAGAAAATGCGTAATATTCCTCCCACGGTAAAACTGAACGCATATAAAGCTCTAGTGCGACCAAAATTGGAGTATGCCGACATTATTTGGAGCCCTTGGTAGCAATATTTGATCAAAAAATCGAAAGAGTCCAGAATTTAACTTTGCGCTTTATATATTCCGCTTACTCGCGACATTATAGTGTAACAAATCTACGTAATAGGAAAAGCCTACAAAAACTTGAGCAGCGCAGGATAGTATCCAGATTAAAATTTATCTACCAACTTTATCATGGGGACTTCAAATTACACAGGAACGTTATCTTCAGCAACCTTCAAAACTTTCAGCCAGGACGAATCACAATAAAACTTTTAGGCAGCCACCTAGCCACATAAATGTCCACAAGTTCTCTCTCTTTCCTCGCGCAATTTTCCTTTGGAATGCGTAATCTGCGGAAGCAGTGAATGCTGCCTCGATGGCTTCATTTATGAAACACATTGAAAGTATTAGTTTTTCTGATGTAAGTGATGTATATTGAATATACCTTGCTTTGAGTGCAATTCAATGGCTTACTTATATTGAAAATATTTTTAGTTGAGTGTAGTTATGTTGTCTCACAAAAATATGTATGCACTGAACATTGATGACTTTCCTGGTGTGTACTTGTTATTTATGTATTCTTTGAATTATGCCAAACTATCCAGTGTATAACTATTTATTGGCCGATTGTATTGTTTGTATTTCACTCCTGCATGGGCCCGAGGAGGGCCTGCAGTATCTGTAAATAAAAAAAAATAGGTGCCGAAGTTCATTCGCTCCTGCCTCGATTCTCATCGCCTGAAATCTTCAACATGCCTGTCACCAGGAGGTCTCCATCCTTTACATTGACATAAATAAACGAGCGAGTATGCCGACGACCACACGAGGATGCCGATGACCCCAGAACGAGAGCATTGTTCACAATCATTTATTTCATCTAACACCAAACATTGCACTTAAATATAGCGTCACCCAGACACATGCTTAAGCAGCCCCAGCTTTTTCCCGAAGACTCTGTTTTGTTTTGGTCGGTCATCACGGGAAATCAGGTTGCTACGTGCGCCGTAAACCGAGCTGTGTTCCGCATTTTTCCGAAAAGTGCTAATAGCCATGTTGCTCGATCAGAAATTCAGCACGAGAAATCGACGAATACCTAAGCCATAATAGAGTTCTAGAGCACATAGGAGGCCCTCTCGTATGCAGCAGCGACGTTAGCTGATAATGAATGCTTGCTTCGTTTTGATTCGACACAACAAAACGCATGTCTTGTGTAAATGTGTTACTGCTTGTAGTCGTCCTGTGATTCTTTGAGAACATATCTACAAGTAATGTAGAGCTTTGCTACGGCGGAAAACATTGTCGAGAGTAACATCAATTCGCGCTATTACGTCAATGCTGGCAGAAGCCTGTTGTCTGCGAGAACAAAGAAACGCAAATGTGATGCAAATATTTAGCACGATCCGCATAAATCCTTCAAGATAAGTTGTCAGTTTTTTTTTATTTATTTATTCTGACGGTTTAATTATTATGACGGTTTTAATTATTTTTTGTTGAAGAAAACAGCAGCGAAAGCAAAATCCATGCACAAAGCCAAATATTATTTCCTATATCTTCTATGGTTCTGCCTCGGTTGTTTAGGACCACAGGTCCATAAATGCTATTGTATTTTTTCATGTCAAAGAGCGCCGTTTCTTGTTAGTGCGATGTGAAAAGATTTCGCTGAATTCCCGTGATTTTTGGAGCACCGCTCAAGCAGGAGCCGTTACCAAACTCTTATTCTGAGCAACCAACAGAATAAAAGTCCGTATGTGGTGGCGGACTACCATGGCTGTCTGCATCATGGCAGTTTGAAGGAAACTTAATGTAAGTGGCCGATAAAGTTAGAGCAAGGCAGTGTTACTGCTCTCTGACGAGCCGTCGTAAAGACCAAGGCTTACCCACCTTCGTGAGACTAATGTGGAAAATCAAGGCGCTGGTACACAGGAATCGGCAGATTTATATGGCTGCTACGGCAATAACATTTTCATACCTTTAGCATTGCAGCCGGAAGCTGCTTATTATGACGCAGCAACGTGAAACGCCGCAACGTGAAAACCATCATCACTACGCTAACTGCTGCAGGCGGCCATGAGGCGCAATGCAGGACTCTCCGTTATCATGCTTAGCATTTCACGATATCCGTAAACAAAGCTGATCCATTTACGTTGATCCACAGGTCACGGGATCGAATCCAGGCTGCAGCGGCCATATCTTCGTTGGAGACGAATGCTAGAGGCCCGTGCGCTAAGATTTATTTGCCCTCTGAAGAACCCCAGGTGGTTGAAATTTCCGCAGCCCTGCATTACGGCGTCTCTCATAATCGTATCGTGATTTCCGGACATCAAATCCCAACTATTATTATCTATTACCCTTTTAGTGTTGTGGTCAGTAATGTCGCAGGCGAAACAAGACAGACAACCAGGAGTCGACGTCTGCCCCAGAACCAGAGCAGCAAAAAGCGTTCTCTTCTTCTTCACACCCAAAGGTGTATGTGCCACAGCGGGATGGTATCTGTCATTACCCCCTCTCCCAAAAATGCATCGTCTCGATGCTGTTTATGAGGGCAAAAGAAAAATGCAGAAGATGGAACCATACAAGCTAAATAAATGTGTCGTAACGCAAAATAACGTAGTCTGCTGCTGTCAAATAATGAGTTGTAGGCTTATGTCACAGGTGCGCCGGAAAGATACGCCTGAACGATAGGCGATGCCAGCAAGGAACGTGAGCCGTGGCTTCATCTGCCACGGCCTAGCGCCTTCTTTATTTTTTTCTCTCGCCATCGCGCGCTCTCCTGTTTGCGTGCCGCCCGAGCGAGAGCGCTACGGGTCCCCCGTGTAGACTGGAAGTCGCAATGTGACATGCCGTTTGTGGTAGTCCAACGGAAGGTCCGGCGTAGATGAGAGGCTTTCTATGGCTGTCTCCAGGTACGCCGGCTTAAGTCGGTCCAAGCTGACTGTCTCTTCAGGGCCGTTCTGAAGAAGAGTGGCAGTTTTGGGGGTTCGGGTAAGGACGCGCAATGGTCCGTCGTAGGCTGGTGTCAAAGGTGGTCGGACCACGTCGTGGCGCACGAAAACATGTGTTGCAGTGGCCAGATCAGGGTGAACGAATATGGTCTTTTGTTCCGAAGGTCAGGGTGGAGTGGGTCGGAGGTCTTGAATGCAGTCGAGGAGGCGTTGCAGGAATTGTTGTGGCTGGTCTGGTAGCTTAGTTGACGTCAAGAAGTCTCCCGGAAGCCGTAGAGAAATGCCATACACCAGCTCTGCTGTTGAGCACTGCAGGTCTGCCCTGATGACAGCTCGTAAACCTAAGAGCACCAGTGGCAAGGCATCAACCCAGGTCGCTTTATTGAGGCGGTTAGTCAAGGCGGTCTTCAGTTGTCGATGAAGGCGTTCCACCATGCCGTTGGCGCAGGGATGATAAGCCGTGGTACGGTAATGTCTGGCTCCGAGGATGACATTAAGGCAACTAAACAGCGAGGACTCAAATTGACGTCCACGGTCTGTTATCACGTTGCCAGGACAGCCAAAACGGGATACCCACGTAGAAATGAAAGCGCGGGCAACTGTCTCGGCGGTGATATCTTGAATTGGAACAGCCTCTGGCCAGCGTGTGAAACGATCGACCATAGTCAGTATATAACTGTACCCCTGAGACACTGGTAGAGGGCCGACAATGTCTAGATGGACATGGTCGAAACGACGGCCGGGTGTAAGGAAAGGTTGGGGCGGCGTTTTAGTATGACGGGAGACCTTTGTCTTCTGGCAGGGTAGGCACATGCGCGTTCAAGCGCGCACATCACCGTTGATTCCGAGCCAGACATAGCGCTCGGTGAAAAGACCCTGAGTAGCCCGAATGCCGGGGTGACAGATGTCGTGTAAGAAGTGGAAAACGAGGCGTCGTAATGAAGTGGGAAAGAAAGGGCGGGGAAGGTCAGCTGAGACATCGCACCACAAGGGTTCAGCTGTTAATGGATGAGGCACCAGGCGTAGTCGGAGAGAACGGGGTTTCTTACGAAAACCGGCAAGCTCTCTATCATCCTGCTGTGCGGAGGAGAATGAGGCCCAGTCGATGGTTGGAGATGGAGAGGCAACAGCGGCTATACGAGAAAGGCCATCTGCGGCGGGGTGATCAGCTCCTTTCACGTGGCGGATGTCAGTCGTGAACCCCAATATATAAGCGGCACGTACTTGGATCAGTTAGTGCGGAAAACATACGCCAGTGGCTTATGGTCAGTCAGCACGTAAAACGAGCATCCTTTCAAAAAATGCCGAAAGTGGTGTATCGTAGCCTAGATGGATAGTAATTCCCGGCCGAAGACGCTGTAGCGGGTCTCAGCAGGAAGTAACTTCCGAGAGTAACACGACAGGGGTCTCCACTCAGAAATAATGCACTGCTGTAAGACGGCTCCGACGGCCACGCTGGATGCGTCCACCATCAACCGAGTAGGGGCGTTGCTGCGCGGATTAATAAGAAACACGACGTTAGCGACCGCTTTCTTGGCAGCAGTAAACGCGGCCTGGGACTCTGACGACCAAGGAATGGCGGAGGACGGGCCCGCGGTTGACGGAAGGAGGTCGGTGAGTGGTCGTGGCAGTTCGGCCCAGTGTGGTATGAAGCGCCTGGAAAAATTCAAATGCCCCAGGAATTGGCGTAATTGGCGCAGTGTTGTAGGCTGAGGATAATCCTGGGTTGCTTTAACGTGAGAACGAAGAGGGCGTATTCCTTTGGTTGATGTGTGATGGCCCAAGAACTCGATCTCAGATGCGCCGAAAGTACACTTCAACGCGTTCACAACGAGACCGTACTGCTGTAGACGTTGGAACAGAGCACGAAGATGGTGCTCATGATCTTCAGGCGTGCTACTGGCGATGAGGACATCGTCAAGGTACGAAAACACAGCAGGGAGGCCCCGTGTGACCTCAGACATGAACCGCTGGAAAGTTTGAGACGAATTGCGGAGTCCAAAAGGCATCCGCACGTATTCAAACAACCCAAAGGGCGTCGTGATGGTGGTCTTAGGTATGTCGGCGGGCTCGACAGGGATCTGGTGAAACGCCTTACCAAGGCCCACTTTGCTGAAAATTGTGCAGCCGTCGAGGCGCGATGTAAAATCCTGGATGTGAGGTAGGGGATAGCTGTCGTGGACAGTCTTGGCATTAAACGCTCGATAGTCCCCACAAGAGCGCCAGTCACCAGGATCGCGCTTTAGCAACCAACTGCAGCAGGGAAGCCCAAGCGCTTGACGACGGGCATAGAATGCCGAGCTGCCGCATGTGGTCGAATTCCCATTTAGCAATAACTAGACGGTCTCCAAACAGGCGGCTGCCGGCGGACCCGGGTGACAATGTGGTATGTCACCGTATGTTTAGGCGGCTGAGTGTGGTTGCACGGTTTTGCTAACTCCGGGAAACTCGCCAAGATTTTTTCGAATGGTGAGGAAGGTATCAGCATGCGGATGGCCATTGGAGCGATGTCAGACAGAACTCCCGAGATGGAGAGACGAGTCTGACCGTTTATGAGGCGGCCCCGCCGCACGCTGACGTTCAAATCGAAGTATGAGAGGAAGTCCGAGCCTATGATCGGTTGAACCACGTCCGCGATGACGACAACCCACCGGAAAATGCGGCGAAGGACGAATTCGCGGGTCAGAGATCGAAGTCCGTACGTCGCTATGGACAAGGCGTTGGCAGCACGAAGCACTTGCCCCTGTGACTTTTAACGATCAGCCTTAGTCGGGCGCACGACGCTAATATCCGCGCCCGTATCTAAAAGGAACCTGGCGCCCGATAGCTGGTCTGTGACCATGAAAAGGCGGCTGGAACGAGAAGTGAGATCACACACCGCCGTCAGTGATCCCGGCTGACAATACCCTGCCACGAACATGGAGGTGTACATTTCGTGGCTCGGTGTCGGAAATGCCGGTGGTACCAGCAGAGAGGTGGAGCGATGTAACTCCGAACATCTCGTGTGCGTGGAAGAGCTCGACGACCTGAACCAGGCGAACGAGTCTCTTGCAGGGGGCTCCGGAGTGCGGCGATGGAGGCGGCGAGTTCGTCGTTGCGGGCCTCAAGGCGCGAAACCGCTGTGTTAGCTGGTGGTAACACAGCGTTGACAGATGGGGAGGCCGTTTCATGACCTGATGGGCGAGTTCCGCCAGCGGGTCGAGGTTGACGTTGCCAGCCTCCGCGAGGACGAGGTGGATTGGATGAGAAAGGCGTTGGAGGCAGAGCTCGCGAAGCGACCCTGAGTGGGCCGAGTGGTCGTGTTCCCCGAGAAGCTGTCGCATTTGGCGCAGCAGTTGGGAGGGGCGCCTGTCATCAAGGTCAACCTCTGCAAGGAGCTGCTGTAGGCGGACGCCTTCCGAAGGCATGAATCGCTCCAGCACCTTGGTTTTAAAGGTGCTGATATGGCGTAGTGTCCGAGGGGTTGTATAGGACATCGGAGATCTCGCTGGCAACATCAGGAGGATGGACTGAGGCTACGTAGCAGTAGCGTGCCGTTTCCGAGGCAATACGGCACAGGGAGAATTTCGCCTCGACCTGGTGAAACCAAACTTGCGGGTCATTGCCCAGAAAGATGGGAGACGCAGTTGCACGGCCTAAACGTCCTGCAGACGTGAGACTTGCTCAGTTGAAGGTGCATTCGAGTCAGTCATTGTCTTCGTCCTTGGTCACCACTTGTAGGCTTGTGCCACAGGAGCGAAGGAAAGACACGCCTGAACGATAAGCGCCGTCAGCAAGGAACGTGAGCCGTGGCTTCACGTGCTATGGCCTAGCGCCTTTTTATTTTTTTCTCTCGTCATTGTGCGCTCTCCTGTTTGCGCGCCGCCCAAACGAGGGCGCTACAGGTCAAATAAAAAGAAAGAACAAAACGAAAAATTCGGCAGATCCCACGTACCGTGGGAGTCGATGTATGCGAAGCATGCGGCGGGTAGGTGACTGTAGCGTAACTTTTTTTACGAGCGACACGTTACAAAATGACGCTAAAGATTTGTATAAATTTTATACGCACACTTATATATGTTGAAGAGCCGCATATGTGTTATATAACCAGTTGTTTACGGTTGGGTAACGCTGTCAATGGGAACGTGGGTATTACCAACACCAGAAGCGGTAAGCTGATATGTAGTGCTTATACGTGTCCAGAAAACGCACGCACGTTTCACGCACCCGTGTGCATGTGTGCAAGAAGTTCTTGAGAGTTCTTGAACAAGGGCATCATCACCGTGATCAGTGAGCACCAGCAGCTGGTCATGACTTGTTATAGGATCCGGCCGTGATCGAGGTGACGAGGGGTCCATGTGTTGTGAAGTATGTGGTATAGTAGAGCTGTTCGAATTCGTGGATGCCTCGGTCATTTCGTCGAGGAATTGTCTGTCGACAGAGCCGGCGACATGTCGGAACCTGAAGCCACCCTTCGCGCTGGTGAGGTATATGCCGTCGAGGCTGGTAGGCCTGGATAATGCTACGTAGACCAACATCAGTGGATGGTGTTTGTCGTATTCGTAGACTACCTGGGCGTAACTGGCCTACGTAACCTAGCCTACAAAGCGGCTGTCAATCAATCTGGCATCATCCTCGTACAGCATGAGGCCATCGCCCAGCCTCGTAAGAAATGAAGAGGACACTGCGGCGTTCTGGTGGACGAAGTGCACTTTACCATACGGTGATGTGGATACCATATGTCATTTTCGTTAATGCATTCCTCCGGGGTCAATAAATGCTTCAATATAGCTTGCTGAATCATAGGAATACAAACGCAATGTTTATTAAACTGCTATAAAAGCGGAGCCAACACTGGAACTACAGCCGTTAATCTGTTATGACGCCTGTATCGTAGGAGTACACATCGTAGGAGTATCATGTAGTGTCTATTGCTTTCTTGTAAAATTAGATAGCAAGCACCACAACCACAATTGACGATGCACCGATATTACGCCTGCGTAGGCTGTTTTCCCAAACCAGTTTATAGACCTGGCGTAGCTCAGTGGTAGAATACCTGATTGCCACGCAGAATGCTTGGGTTCGATTCCTGCTGGGATCCTTGTTTTCATTCTTTCCATTCGTTGAGTCAATGCTGCCGATATTGGTTTTCCTTAACGCTCTAGCATTTAAGCTACCAATGTCTGTTCTCGCCGCTCCTGGGTAGATATAAACTGTCAATCACCTGTGGCGCATACCCGTACACCGCGACCCGTGATAAACGGGTATGTGCCGCACGTGTCTAGTGGAAAGGGTTTGACGACGTACGCGACAGGATTTTAACGTTATTCATGTCATGACCTGGGAATCATATTCGTCAAATCCTCTTACCCTACCATGCAAATTTTGATCTACACCAAGTTAAGGAGGCGATCATGAGAGCACCCAGACGTAGGCGGCTAGATAGATAGATAGATAGATAGATACGTAGATAGAAACGCTCAAAGTGCCAGAGGTTCGCTAAGAAATGCTTCGCATTTAAAATAAAACAAGAGGACACATGCTTAGTCGTTAATAAAGCCAATGTCACTCCGCAGTCGAGTCACAGTAGGAAAAGTAAGGTTTCAGCCTAGAAACATGGATGACTTCAGTTTGTGGACGGCGACGGGAACGTCTGCAGCTGTCTTCTGGGCGAACCTCACAAGTAACATCGGTGAGACGTCGTACAACCTTGTAAGGGCTGAAGTAGCGGCGCAGCAGCTTATCTGAACGGCCGCGCTTTCTGATGGGGGTCCACACCCAGACTTCATCACCAGGATTGAAAGTAACTTCTCGGTGAGGGAAATTGTAGCGGCGTGCGTCTGCAGTTTGGCGACACTGAATAGGGCATCGCGCGAGTTGACGGGCCTCTTCCGCTCGTTGAGCGAACATCGCAGCATCCGTGTAAAACATTTCTAGGTTGTCGGGGAGCAGCATGTCGTCGAGCGTTGTGGTGACCTCTCGACCGTAGACTAAGCGAAAAGGGGTGAAACCTGCACTTTCTTGAGCTGCAGTAATATACGCAAAATTGACGTAAGGAAGGATATCGCCCAAGTTCTTGTGGTCAATGGCTACATACATAGAAAGCATGCCTGCAATCGTCTTCAGTCGTTCAGTCAGCCCATCTGTTTGCGGGTGATAGGCCGTTGTTTTGCGATGTTCCGTGCCACTTAACCTCAAGACTTCTCGCAGCATCTCTGCGGTGAAAGCTGCCCCATGATCAGTGATGACAACAGCTGGCGCTCCGTGACGGAGGACGACGCTGTTAACGAAACAATGGTGCGGTAGCTTTTGGAAGTGTCTTTGTTTCGCAGTATTGTGTTATGTAATCGGTAGCGACCACAGTCCACCGATTTCCAGACGAAGACGTAGGGAATCATCCCAGCAAGTCCATGGCAATGTGATGAAAAGGCGCCTTCGGTGTGGCAATTGGTCATAGTAGTCCCGCTGGTCGTGTATGTTGAGTCTTACGCCGTTGGCAGTCGCGACACGTGCGAACGTAGTGCTTCAATGTCTTCGCGAGACGTGGCCAGTAGTAGGAGCGGCAAGTCCGTTGCAACATGCACGTAAGCCAAGGTGTCCGGACGATGATTCGTCGTGACAAGCATGCAAAATGTCGTCACGAAGCGTGGTTGGCGCAACTAGCAGGTACATAGCTTGCGTATAGTCGAAGTTCTTTTTTAATGGACTCCATCACGGAAACAAATGGAGGCTAGCGAGCGTGCGAAACTTCGAGGAGGGTGGGATGTGCCCCCTTCCAGGTAGCCAATGAGCGGGCGGAGCTCTTAGTCGTCACGCTGTTGCTGAGCCAAGGTGGTTGCTGACACGGCAGAATGAAAAGTGTCGTCGTCTTCAAGGTCAGTGTTGGCATTTCCGATTGGCGGACGTGAAAGGCAGTCAGCGTGGGTATGTTTCCGCCCAGACTTGTGTACGATGGTAACGTCGAATTCTTGTAGCCGAAGGCTCCATCGTGCTAGACGACCTGAGGGATCCTTGAGAATCGCGAACCAACAAAGCGAATGGTGGTCGCTAACTACCCTCAATGGGCGGCCCTACAAGTAAGGCCGAAAAATTTTTACAGCCCAGACAACAGCTAGGCATTCTTTTAGGGGCGAAGCTCCTTAAAGCGGCACCCGTTCGTCCCTCGTAGTTGTCCTAGTCGTAGTGCGTAACCAGTCGTAACGCTAGTACCAGATCTTGACCTCCAAGGTGGTGCCGGTGGGAGATTTTTCCTGTGCGTTGTTGAATAATAAAAAATTCGCAGCGTGCGCTTTAACTAAAAGCCGAATTGTTCTGTCTCTCATTCCACATTAGCAGCCATTGGCATGTTCCAGTAGGAAACGTTAGTAGAAGTAGAAGTGTAAGTGTTAGCTAAAAGCCGACTTCTTCTGTCGCTCATTCCCATTAGCAGCCATTGTTTACCTCCAAGGTAGTGCCTGGTGAGATTTCTCCTGTGCGTTATTAAACAATAAAAGTTTTGTTCAAAACGCCGTTGATTGATGAAATAAACCAACGAACGACGCCAGATGTTTTCTAAAAGCAAAACGAACGAACGCCAGATGTTTCTAAAGCAAAACGAAAAGACGCCAGCTGCTTAACGAAAGACGCCAGATGTTTTCTAAAGCAATGGTTTTCTAAACAATGAAAATTCACAGCGTACATGTAAAATTAAAGTGAGCTGCAAGTCGTCATAACTCATCGAACCTTTAGTATAAACGCGCCCGATCTCACGTCGGTGATGATGTACTGGGCAGAATTCACGGAAGATTCACGGTTTACCGATGAACCTTCGCAGCTTCGCCCACTCATCATCATTCACTCCGTGGATATGCTGTGATTTTTTTCTTCAGCGGAATAGTTTTTCGCGGCAAGTGATAAGGTTCTGTTCGCATAAGCAATCACGCGCTCTGCGCCATTTTGCCACTGAACTAATACCGCGTCTAGTCCGACGTTGCTGGCGTCTGTGTGTAACTCTGTGTCAGCGTTTTCGTCGAAATAGCCAAGCTCAGGCGGAGCCTCTGGATAGTTTCGGAGAGTGTCGAAGGCATGGCACTGACCCTGACCCCTAACAAACGGGACGCCCTCTTTTGTAAGTTGACGGAGGGGTTCAGCAATCTTCGCAAAAATTTTGACGAAGCGAAGGGCCGTAGAAATAGGCATCGGTTGCGCTTATTTGTAAGCACGGTAAATGCGGCAACGGCGCTGGTTTTCTCGGGGTCTGTGCGGATGTCGGCATGACTCACAACGTGGCCAAGGAATTTCAATTCTTCGTATCCAAAATGGCACTTCAAGAGAAAGCCCAACTGTTCTAATTGCCTGAAGGACTGTCTGCAGGCACTGCACGTGTTGTTCAAACCTGTCTGCGAACACCACCACGTCGTCAAGGTAAACAAGACATGCTTTTCATTTGAGCCCTGTCAGCACCGCATCCATCATCCTTTGAAACGTAGCTGGCGCTGAGCATAGAGCGAAAGGCAGGACCTTAACCTCGTAGAGGGCGTCAGGAGTAATGCAAGCCGTCTTTTCGCGGTCACGCTCGTCAACTGCGATTTGCCAGTTGCCACCACGTAAATCCACGGAGGAAAAATATCCAGCATTCCGTATACGGTCCAAGGAGTCATCTATTCGGGGTAGAGGATAAACGTCTTTTTTTTGGTGACCTTGTTCAATTCCCGATAATCCACGCAAAAGCGCAACGTACCATCTTTCTTCTTTATTAACACAACTGGCGAAGCCAAGGGACTGGTCCACAGCTGGATGACATCGTCTTTAAGCATCTGCTTAACGTAGCCACGTATAGTGTCTTGTTTCTTTTGTGACACCCTATAGGCATGTTCTCGAATGGATCTTTCGGTCGGTTCGGTGATAATACGATGCTGAGCAAGCGGTGTCTATTAGCTTCTGGCACTTTTGGACCACGATAAAGTTCTCACTCACTCACTAATCTTCGACGTTGTAGCGAAGCAGTGTTGAAATAAGCCGAGTATACGCACTTTCTCGTTGTGCTGAGGGTAGGCCCTGGTTTACGTCGAGTGTGCTCGTGAAGTCCTCGGTAGAATGGTCGCCCGACGAAAGTGAAGCCAATGTTGACGAACCCTGCGCGTCCACAATTTCCTCAGAGTATGCGATGGCAGTGCGTCTCGTAAAGTGATGATATTCGTCGCTGAGGTTCGTGACTAGCATGTGAGCTTGCCTGTTGCTAGGCTGATTGATTCCTCGGGCAACGTAGATTTGTCGTGAAAGAAGGAAAGACAAATTTTCCTCCGAAATTGCACCATTGGACACGTCCTGTCCCGAATACACAGTGAGAAAGACACTGCTTCGAGGTGGCAGAGTCACAGAATCATCGGCATCACATAACGCTGTCTTCGGTAATTCGGTGCTGTCAGTTGTAGTACGAAAAGGTTCCTTGAATGTCACAAGTACTTGACGGAGGTCAATACCTGCGCCATATTCACGAAGAAAGTCCATTCCCAGGAAGACTGGCCGAGAACACACAGGCAACACGAGGAAAGATTCCGTAAATGTCGACGCACTGATCCGAATACGTGACGCGCACATTCCAGTCGACATCACCAGATGGCCACCTGCCGTGCGCAACTGGGGTCGGTGCGACACTCATAACATAATAGTCGGCACCTGTGTCAACGAGGGTGGTGACAGCATGGTTGACCACGAGGAGAGCGATGTCGGCAGAAACGATCTTTTTGCTGTCAGAAAACATTGAAAAACCGGAACGGTCCTCGCCGCGCCGTTGCATGGAGGGAGGTTCTTTGAATGTTCGTTAGTCAGCGACTTCACCCCCAGAAGTCGCGGTTGCTAGTTTCTCCTGCGAGGACTCGGTGACCGGCTCCTGAAAGGAGCGTAAGACGACGAGGGCAAGCTAGGTGATGTAGACCGGCGAGGCGATGGCTTTCTCGATTGGCGGCGCTCAACAATCGACGGAACTCTCTGGCCCGTGAGATACGTGTCGATTTCGCGGGGGCCCTCACCGTAGCGTGGGCATCGAGCATGAGGGTGGAAGCCGCGGAGTCCTAGTTGGCGGTACTCAGAGTTGCGATACACGTGACCCGCTCCACCACAGTGGTAACGGAGTCGACGATTATCCGACGTACGCCACACACTTGCCTTGCTAGCACTTTGTTTCGAGGCAGACGGCAGATATATGGGTGCGCTCGGGAATGTTGAGCCGGGAGGCGGACTCGAAGCGGTGTCCGGGAATAGTTCCGTAGCCTGGACCATTGTCCGCATAGTCAGACCTGTTGCTAGTGGCAAAGATTGCAGTGCCGCCGCATATGTCAGGACGGGGGCTGAGGTATTGGTGGTTCGAGCGGCGCAAGAGGTGCGACCGCCTACCTTATTTCTTGCCTGATTACGTCCTCGAGTGCAGTCACAGGTGGTTGGGCTCCTACTGCATGGAGTCACAGTTCGACGCACACGATACTTCGTATGAAGTCTGCGAGGGCCTGCCTCTCGCTGTCCTCGACAAACACTGGAACTCTCTCATCCGGCCGCTGATTCCTGCGCGAGATACCTTGTTCAGTTCTCTCCTTCCTTTCGGCGTTGCGGTACGCGTCGCGGAGCTGTCGACTAATCTCTTGCCATGTCGCAAAGAAGCCCTCGTGGTTGTCGTACCACGTTTTCGCAGAATCTTCCAATGCGAAGTAGATTCTCCGCAGCTTGCGAACGTCGTCCCATTCGTTCATGCTGGCAACACGATCAAAGTGGTCGAGCCAGTCATCAATATCTTCGAAAATGTCTCCATGAAATGATCTTGGTGTCTGAGGCATGAAAAGCATCCGCGAGAGGAGAAAAAAACACGGTTGTTCCCTCCGTCATAGGAATCGGAATAACAGGAAAGTAAAGCGTGCCCTTTCAGAAGTAACTGAATGCCTACTGTACATTGATATAACAGAGTTTGCACAATGTATATTGATGTCTGGCAGCTAATGGCGCCTTTTAACGTGTATGCACCAACTTTGATGATTAGTGGTACATCTCCATCCCGACGACTAACGTCCATGTTAAATGATTAAACAAACCCTTGTGGTAGCTGTAGTAGTTAACGGTGAAAGCGTAATCAGAGAACGAAGTGTGATAGCCACAAGAGCGTCGCATATTGGACGCAGAACTTGGTCACCATCCCGCGGCATGTTAAAATGTGATTGAACACATTTTATCTGGAGTAGAGGGAAACGCAAAGCGCGTCCTGCCGCCCCGGTAGCCCGGCCGCGATTTTTCTCGGGGCGAGCGCGCGAGCATGGAAAGCGGTGTTACAGCTAGGTGAGGCAGGCACGCGTCGCAGAGCAATTTGGTTTGTATTAGCGCGGTGCTGAGCGAGGCCGACGCTTTTACGACGCTTGGGCAAAGGTCGCACCTCGCGGTATGTTAAGGCATTGATAAAATTCAACTTCTATTGAAAACGCGCCGAATGGGACGGACGCGTAACGCGTTGCAGGTGCTAGTCGTGGAGGCCACAGCAATGACGAATTACTTTACCTTCCCGCCCCCAGAAGTCACCACCACCCAGCCTACCGTTTAGCCTACCGGTAGAGTGGTAGATATAAAAGGCGCGTTCGTAAGGCATCCAGAGTCGGTGACCATGGCGCAGTGGATAGCGTGCCCGGCATCTGTTGTTGCGGTCCGAGCGGTCGTGGGTTCGATGCCCGTTGCCGGTACCTTTTTTTTCTTTGCCATTTGATTGTGTATATTTTTTGATGTCATTTCCGTGACGGAAATACGTCACTGAAGTCTTGGTGGACCCCGGCATAAAGCACTTTCGTGTTAAAATGGGCATCGTTAGTTTGACTCGCCAGGCTTGTCGTCGGAGTCATCATCTTTTCGAGTCTCCATGACAAGGAACCAAATTCGGGGGGTAATCCTCGCAGGCGGCGGCTGCTTTTTGCTCTAGGAGATGTAGCTGTCTCCAAGGTGCCAGGAGTGACGGCTGACGCTTAGGGGCCAAGTAGATGTACCCAGCGCCCCTACCAGCAATGTCGCGGGCGAAACAAGACAGACAACCAGGAGTAGACGTCTGTCCCAGAACCAGAGCAGCAAAGAGCGTTCTATTCTTCGCACCCAAACGTGTATGTGCCACAGCGGGATGGTATATGTCAATATATTCCAGAAAAGCTGGCTATTTGTCGGTTATTTGTTGAAATTCAGATGCAAAATAGTTTTAATAGCGGGACTGTTATTGGTCGGCAAAACGCCGTGGCGCGTTCGCGAATACTTCAGCATCATGGCGCTGCGCACTCTCTCCTTCCCCTTTATGTTCTCTTCACTCCCCAACATAGGCGTGCGCACAGGGAGGGCAGGGGGGGCGGCCGCCCCCCATAATCACTCAAGAGGGGGGGCGCAAAATCTGGCCTGTACATTGCCCCTTCTAGTCACCTAAGAGGGGGGGAGGGCGCAAAATCTGCCCCATACATTGGCTTAGTAGGGTGGGGGGGCGCTGCGATGAACCTTCGCCCCCCTAATGGGGAACCTTGCGCACGCCTATGCTCCCCAAACATGTGGGCCAACGCAAGCTCCTGGCTGCGCTGATTGGTCCGATGTGGGCTGCAATAACTCAGATGGGCGAGGGAACAATTACCGGTAAAGAGAAAAAAAGGGATATCGTGATAGATATACACGGAGCCAAAATAGTGAAGAGAAAAAAATCACACTTGCACCTCAATGGTAAAAAAGTGAAATACTTTCCTTGGTATTATTGTCTGTCAGTTCTCTTTAAAATTGTGTGTAACAAAGAAAAACGACACCTTAAAATTCAGCTTCTTTCCTTCACTGCAACAAGTCGTATTGCTATACGAAGTAAAACGCAGCAGAATCTATTGGAACTGGCCTCCCTTGATAATACATAATGCTGGCTAAAGAGAATACAGGCACTCCTGGGGGAGAAGTGCTTTTGCTGCGGTCTCTTCGCATTGAGACTAACGAGCTTGGTTGAGTATACGAGCTACTAGCTGAAGCTGGACGAGATGGCACGTGCACTAGTGATTGACATATTGGTTTGACGTGCACGAGACCGCGACAACATGGTAAACAGGAATACGTGGTGTGCATGTGGCTTTACGTGGCCCTTCACGATGATATCATTCCCTAGCTTATGAAACGTGCGTACCGTTTGAATAACGACCCACAGGCTGGAAATTTGGGTAGCCGCTCATTACCGGGGACGTGCCAAGATGTTTTCTCGGTAGTTGTGGAAACTCGTGCGCGTGTTTTCTACTGCCATTGCGTGATTGTGTCAGGGATGATTGCAGAAAAGGACAACTTCATCGCAAGGGCGAAGCAATGCATGCGATAACAACAAATAATATCATACAAAGTAAGGCCTGGCAGCTAACTCCTTTGGATCCAATCTTACCTAACTCTACAAAACGCTGGTGCAAGAGGATACTACCGCTCCAGGGAGAGCAGCGGTGTGAGCACAGCAGGTAGGATACACGATCCGTGTGCGAATGTCTGCCGAGATAGCGCGCGCGCTAGCGGTCGCGACCATGCCGTTAAAAAGTTCGCAGTGGCTGACTGAGCGACAGAGACCTTTTCCTCCAGTGTCCTTTCATTCTCCTTCAACACGAGTGGGGTGTTTAGTCTCTGCTTAAGCACCAATCGGCGGCAGATCTCGCACGCGGTGTAATGTTATCGCATGTAACCTCATTGCGACGGAGATGGGCCCGCTTGTTTCATATTTGCTTCACCCGCGTTCGTCAACCCAGTTCCTCGCGTTCGTGCCTTCGGTGCGAAACGTGAGAGGGACGGTGACCACAAAACCCGTCGAGCGTGTCCACGTGTTTGATGTCGCAATAAAATGATAGAGAGAAAGAGATACACGCACAGTGAGAAATAGAGAGAAACAAATAAGTAAAAAAAGAGATAGAAAAACAAAGATCAAGACCGAAAGAGAAAGAAAAAAATTCGGCAAATCCTACGCCTTGTGAAAATTGGTTTCACGCGAAGCAGTCAGCGAACAGTTCTGTGCTGCATTTCTTGCCTTTGAGTCAAGCGTAGGTGGATCGACGTGTTTTGTAAGTGTAGTAGTTGTGTGTACATTGTGGGCTTACCAGGCACGTCGACAACACTGGCGTTTAAAGGGTAAGATATGGTCTGATGTAACGTCAGCACTCACGTTAGAGCACATATGTCAATATTATCGAAATGAAGTGCACTTTATGGTGCAATGAGATGAATATCATACGTAACATTCGTTAGCTTCTTTTTACGGGGTTGACCAACGCTTGAATATAGCTTGCTGAATCATAGGAATAAAAATGTAATGTTTATTAGATGCTATAAGGGCGTATCCAACACTGGAACCACAAGGGACGTTAAGCTGACAAGAAGCTTGCATAGTAGGAGTATATATGCAATGATTATTGCTCAGTTGTAAAATTATATAACCAGCTGTGCAACCACGCTGCACGTGTTGGTTTTTACCAATGTCTGTTGTCGCCATCTCTTGGTAGATAACTGTCAATCACCTGCGGAGCATACCCGTATACCACGACCCGTGGTAAACTGGTATGTGCCACACATGTCTGCAGGAAAGGGTTTGACGACGTACGCGACGGAATTTTCACGTTATCCATGTGATGACCAGACACTCATATTCGCCACATCCTCTTACCCTCCCATGCTAATTTTGGTCTACACGAAGTTAAAGAGGCGGTCACGATAGCACTAAGACGTAGGCAGATAGATAGATAGATAGATAGATAGATAGATAGATAGATAGATAGATAGATAGATAGATAGATAGATAGATAGATATATAGATAGATAGATAGATAGATAGATAGATAGATAGATAGATAGATAGATAGATAGAAACGCCCAGAGTGCCAAAGGTTCGCTAAGAAATGCTCCGCATTTAAAAGGGAAGGAATGTCGCGGACCTCCAGACAACAGTAAGCGAAAATCAACGGATAAGGTGGGAGCGTTATACACACCGAATTTAATTGCACGCCATTCGAAAATGCATATTATCCCACACGCGATCTTTGCTTACACCACTCACGGCGTTATGTCGCGATGCAAAAAGAGGCCAGGTGTTGCGAGCGCCGAGGCGTCGATATCGGCGTCAGAATCGATGACGCAGACTTGATCTGTTGCAGAAAGCGAGCTGGCGTGACCAGGGCGTCGCAGGTACTTGAGGCGGACGGTGTTTCCCTGAATCAGGGGCTGGTTCTGGCACGGACTACGGAGCGGTACCGTAGGACGGCGCGCTCCCAACACGAGCCGATGGCGCTCCCTGGCCGCTGCAGCTTTCCGTGACTGCGCTCCGGTTGCTTGGAAGAGTCCTTGGAAAGCCGTACACTACGGTGCGATGCCCTAGAACAATAGGAGCAGGAGCTCCCGGAACAACTGCCGGCGACACTCGTACCCAGCTCACGTGCTCACGATCGAATACCCCGGGCCCCTATCTCCACGTCACCTTTTTTATATATTCAACTTCGTTTTTTGTTCTCCCAGGCTTGAGGGTATGCGTCACGCCATGCTTGACGCCCTCCTCTTCTTTTATCATATATTTAATGGTACCTCTCAATAGGTGGATAGCAAAACGGGGCGTGATCTGCTACAGTACTTCCGGTTGAAGGCCTACCTCTTCGCTGCTACTTCGTGCCTGTTGTTCAGTGTAATCGGGGAGGACGTGCGCACTTCTGCGACGTGTTGTTACCGGCTGCGTGGTGATCGTATTCTTGCGTTCATTTGTGAATCGATAGGAAATATTTCGCAGTTCACAGAACGAAGCGGTAAGTAGAAAAACGCGGTCGTTACGAATGAAACATGAATGAAAGCTGTTCTAGTCTGCCTCTTTTTTTCTACTTCGATCAGCTGCCCGCGCGCCCGAAACCTGGTGTCTTAGTCATCACGCTCGGCCATGACTGCGAGAGCCCGGAGCTGCCGACTCTATTTCGGGTGGACGGTGTTGGCTGCAACGTGGCGGTCGACCTCAATCACGCTGCAACATGGTTTGTTGGTCTGCCAAAAATGTCTCCGGTGGGCGACACTGGGTGCATGGCGGTGGTCGAAGTTCTCGGCCATGTCCACCTCTGGCATGGAAAGCTGCCGATGGCAACTTTGGCGGGCGCCACTGCCTGTGTCCTCGGTCTCGCTGACAACTATCTTGCTGCACGTAGGAGCAATGCAGAGGCGACCATGGACGACGCACATAAAAGAGTTGGTCGACCGGATTACGATTGGTCACAATGGGCTGGTGTGGTGGTAAGCCACATATCCGCGAAGCGAGAGCGATGCTATGTGCCGGCGCTTAACACGACTTGTGCTTTGGCCGTTCCGCTGCCATGGGGCCAGCGCACTGAAGGCTTGCGCTGAAAACCGACGATGTTGCACCAACGGCTTACATAGCGTCTCTTACCGGATATCCCTAGATAATTCAGCGTCCCGGTATGGCGCATGAAGTGCGACCAAAGCCGTGGCCTCTGCGTGTTGAAATGTTGCGGAACTTGGGATTGGCGAGCTCGACGGATAAAAAGTGTTGTCAGCCGCTGAAAGTGGTGTAGCGTTCATCCAATTATCAGAATTCTTTGGCTTATCTGCTACCTGGAACGACGGTGTGAGCGCAACAGGTTGCATCATGTCTCCAACTGAAGATGTTCTCAATGGCAGCGTTACAGGCTCCTGTAGATGCAAGGTGCTCTCGGCCTCTAGTAGCAACGGTGTCCTGTCCGACACGTAAGGAGTGTACGAGACACGGAGCGATGAGCACGACCTCGGTCCGCGCTCACTGGGGCCGGTGAGCGGCAGTGTGCAGTTTCAGCCTCGAGGAGATGGCCTTCTCGAACTTCGTCCTCGATAACAGACGTGTTAAATTCGTTGGTGGCGTCATAACGAATCAGGCCTAAAGCGGCCATCAGAGCTGCACACCATTCCGGCCACGACTGTCGCTTGATGCCGTCGTAGTGGTGCCATGCCTTGGCTGCATCTCGGAGATGGTATATGGCAACTAGCCTTTTATGCTCGTCAGACTAGGCATTACAAGAGCCGAACGAATTGACGGTGTCTATCCGTGCGTCGGCATCCTCTTGGAATACGCTGAATTCTGGTAGTTCCCAAACAGCTGGCGATGGCAAGGTGGCAGGACGGAACCCAGAGCTCAGCGATGCCAAACAGTCGAGCGGGTGCGACAGTTGCGAAATGGCTCGCGTGATTTCCTCCACGCTGTCGGGTGAAAAGCCCGAAGAGTGATGGTTCACGTCCGAAGAGTATGTAGCGGTCGCCGCACGCATGACGGCGACATTCACAGGCAAGCAAGCCTGGAGGGCGGTCCTTGTCATATCGGGTGTTGGCAGGGTACTGGGAACGGGATGTAGCCATGGGAAGTGTGAACGACGCTATCAATAGACAAGAGTCCGTGCACCTTCTTGCCATGAGGTGGAAGCATGGTGTCTGTTAGGTCGTATCCTCGAACCACAGAGGAGGCATGGACGCCGTCCACTGGTGGTTGATTGGGCAGCTGAAGTCGCGGTCGGATTGATGACACCATCGCAAGGATGCGTGGATGGCAGACCAAAGAAGTCTTGCCGCTCCAACCTCAAAGTAAGGGTTCCCGAGCGATTTGCGGCTGCGCCATTGTAGTGAACCAGGCACAGAAAACGCCCTTTTGCGGGCAAGCTGTTCTAATCAGCCTCTTTTTCAACTTCGATCAGCTCCATGCGCGCGCGAAGTCAGGTGTGTGTCTTCGTCATCACAATACGTACATGGGTATACTTTAAAACCTGCAGTAATATTTTACCGAATAAGCTTGATTATGTATTTTCGAGCACAAACAACGGCTGTCAAAGAATCGCACACATATGAACACTATGGGGCAAAATCAACATACGTTCCCAATTCGGTGAAGAGGTTCTGACAACAGTACAGCTGCTCTGCTATCAAATGCACCGATTTAGTGTGCTTGCATTGCATGTACTGCATTCCCATTGCCTACTTGATGTCAAATTTCTTTGATCGCGAAAAAGCCCGGCCAATTGAACAAAACAGCCCCTCAATAAGTGGCACCGACTCGGACGTTAAACGATCGACATCGCTTTTGAAACGAGGAGTGACGTAAAAGATATGGCGTCTGTTATATTTCAGAGTCTTACAAACGTGAAGTGCCGAAACCTTAGAATTGAACCTGTATTAAAATGATGTGGACTACGCAGGATGTCGCATGCCTTCAAACACGAAGTTCGAGAGCACAAGAGAACGAACTGTCGGGCAGAGAAGGATTCAGAGTCTTAAAATAAAAACCAGAAATGTTCTAGAGTTAGTTACTTCTTGTGTAAAACGTATTTTACAATATTCATTCACCATATCGATCCCGAGGTGGTATCTTTCATTGCGACACAAATAAAGTAACTAAACCACATCAGCAGTTCGATACAAGGAAAAAAAGAAATATAAGTCTTACATTGGGCCCATATTTCATGACATCAGGAAGTGCAAGGAATGTTTATATAGCCTAAAACAGGCGCGAAAACACTCTCCGCAGCCGAACAAGCATGAGTGGGTTCGTTGCCACTTGAATCAATCAAGGACCAGTCTCACCTTTATAATTGTCCAGTAGTGATCACATCTTTCATTTGACTAAGCTGCCTGGCTTTCCACGATGATATGCAGTAATTTTCGAGACAAAATATCACCGCGACTACTAAGTGGAACACGGCGAAAGCGACAGCATAGGTAACAGTGCCCGTACCGCGGCGTGGACTCTCGACCCGCAAGTTCCTGCAGACGGCCGCCGTAGCCCACAATCCTTTGCGAGAGAAAGGTTTTTGCTATCCAACTATTGTGACAATTGCCGCCTTCTTCAAGAGTTTTCTCCGGAAGAAAACTGCTCACAACCTCCGATATCATCAGACGAGCAACGATCCAATGTTTTCCACAATCAGTCTCAAGCTAACAACACCAACACACTCGTCCCCCATTGCCACCATTTTCTTGAAAGCACTCAAAGCACCTCCCTCTTGCAGAGTGGCTCCATCGTCCACACGAAACACTTATTCGCATCACCGCCATCGCTGTTCATGTTCTTACACTACATGCTATTATAGACCCAACACTGACTCGCCCCACCACACAATTATACATATGAGCAACTACAAAGTCTAATGCTTTTCAGCCTACTCATCAAGTCGGCTGTGACGTTTTCTTTGCATGTGTGTGCCGACTCACGTGACTTAACCTAACGTAGCGTTGTAGGTCACTCCGGATGCCTGGCCAAAGGAATTTGTGTGATTTGCGATAGCGTCTGTTGGACATCACGGTGCATGACCATAATGCTACAATGGCCCAAGCTCAACGCTGTCTGGCGAATACATTTAGATATGACTAACTGCTGGACCTGTCTTCTAGATCATAATATGCACTTCCTAACACGATCGTCGATTACTTGAAATTGACATGATGCGCGACTGTGTCTCCTTTTTAGTACCTGCCCTAACTTCTCAAAGCATGCCTGCAGGCTAGGGTCTCTGCAGGTGGTACACCTCTCTGCACACCAATCTCTGCAGGTGGTACACCTAAAACGTGCGTAGCTGACGCATGAAGCGGACGCTTCCCTGCACTGGCTTTATCTCGAGCCCCCTTCTCTACTGCAGCTGCAAAACTAGCCACCCTATTGCAAAAACCAGCGCCGTTCCAGTACCCCCAGCGTGACACCAGTACGTTTTTGGCACTGGATTGCACTGGGAACACTGGTATACGCTCGAATGCACTGGGACTCCAGTGAAAGTACAGGGATAGAGCTGGGTCGCACTGGTAGGGGCACTGGCTGTGCCGCTGTGACGCTGGCGCTCACTGGGAAGCGTTGGAGACGCTGGAATGTTCACTGGCGTGCTCTGGCACATACTGGAGCCTGCACTGTTTCTGCCTGTGCCGCGCGCTGCTTTCAGTATCGTGCGCGGCGGAATGCTTTGGTATCGTTGAATATCGAATGTTTCATTCGATGGTACCGATAGATGCTATCCTAACAGGTCCCAAACATGTGTCACAATTCTAGGTTGGCAGAACAAGACGATAAGATGCGCACTATTTTCATGATATACGTAATATTTGAAATCACGGTCACTTTTAATGTTTCCTTCTCGAATGTAGCGACAAATATGTTTATAACCAAAAGCAGCCAACACTGATCATTTTGCTTTCTAGCACCCTTTTTTATTGCGGTGGCAATTATATGGACAGTCTCGGCTGGATTTTGCCGTCGCCGTCGCCGCCGTCATGCACCGTATATGTATAAGTATATATATATATATATATATATATATATATATATATATATATATAAAAGGCCCAAAGAAAAATAATTCAGAAAAATGCTTCCGAAGCGGGGAATCGAACCAGGGACCTCTTCCTCCGCAGCGAGTGGCGCTAGCCACTACGCCACGAAAAGCAGATCCTCCACGTAGCTAACGGCGAGCGTTATATACACATCCTTTACCGCTGGACGGACTCAGAGACGGCTGCGCTTATAAGCGTTTCATTACCAGCGAGATGGCGTTAGGAGCGCGACAGGCATATTTAAAAGTCGTCAGCTCGCTCGCTCGCTCGCTTCTTCTGATACTTGCGCAGGGAGAACCTTGCCCTCCCGCTGTCTGCTCGCGCGGTTTTCTTGTGCTGAGGGGAAGAGGGATGTTTCACGCTTTCACCGTGATGTCCGCGCTCATGTTACGGAGCGTACGAAAGCCACTCGAGCTCAAGGGACGCCGCTAAACGAACAAACAGAACATGAGCGCGAACTATCAAGTGTCACAGCTCGACACTTGAAGCACGCTAGTTTCCTTCGCTGCTTCGGCCGCCTTTGCAACAGGAGCGCTGTTCAAACAGAGAGTACCCATTGGCGAGCCTCACTTCATATAGCATTAGTTTCTTGCTATCGCATTCATTGCTTCGGCCTTGCGGCGAAACTGTGACTTTTTTATTCATGCTGTGCCAATAACATCGTTAATTTTTGCGGAGCACGTAGCAGCAATGAATACACATTTGTGCATCGCCCGCATATATATCAGTTTTTCATCCGTCATGTGTTGCGGTAATGACTTCATATTGTAATGTTTATAAGTCTGGAGGCGTCGGTTTGAACATACAGAGCAAATCGTTACATCGCCGTGCAGTTGGCAAGAAGTAAATGAACTCTGGCTTCGCGACCCCACCCAACGGAGGCCAGAAAAACAGCCGTTGTTCGATATCGCTACACCGAAAACGCATCTCGGTTAATTCTTGCACTTCCACTTACATCAGCTATTCGTTAGGTAACAGTTAAAAAGGTTCCGAGACCACAATGCAGAAACTTCGACCATCGGAACTGATTTGCGCCGAGATCGGTTCTACCCAGTGCGCCTCCCAGCGAAAGTTAGGCCTAGCGTACCGGCCGAACCCGTCTACATGCCACCGGCGCTTCTTGGTTTAAGCACACGCAATTCCAACGTGTGAGAATTACTGTAAATTATAGTCTGGACATCCGTTAACCTAAATTAACCATTTTTCTTGTGTACGGTGTCCGCACAAGAAGCGATGACCATCGATGCGACGCGCTTTCAGCAACGAACGCAGGCTCACCGAAAGCAGCCCGCCGCACTCGCCGGCACTTCTCTGACTCATACGTCAGAACACATACCTGTCAACTAATACGCGTTAGTGAAGTAACACACCAGCATCTTTCTTCAACGAAGTGTATTTGTTTTTGCTGAGCGGTTTCATAGTTGTAGGTATCGATAGAACTGCTAATCAGAATACAGGCATGCCCGCCCCGCAGTAATATCGTCGCTTGCGCGAGAAAACTACTCAGTATGATTTCACGTAGGCGCGTGTTTATCGAACGAGT
The DNA here is from genome assembly GCF_013339695.2 of Rhipicephalus sanguineus. NCBI lineage: Eukaryota > Metazoa > Arthropoda > Arachnida > Ixodida > Ixodidae > Rhipicephalus > Rhipicephalus sanguineus. The sequence continues at coordinate 132,053,043 of NC_051184.2, read as the reverse complement.
CATCATAAAGCTTCTGTACATGTTCATCATTAGCAACGGCGAGAAACGGCTGTTAAAAATCGGCAGTAACATCTGTCAAACTGCATTTGATATTTTCGTAGTTAAGACGGGAATTCTTAAAGAAACTCGGCGCTCTTCTCATTTTGGGCATTTCATTCGTTGCCGGCAACCCTTGGTTTGTGTGTAATAAAGAATCAAGTTTGGTTTGGAAAGGAAGATCACGTCTTTCTTGAATACGCGACATCAAAATATCAAACGAAACGCTGTCTTACTGTATTGATTTGCTCTTTTACAGCGATCCGGCATGTTTCAGCGTGGCGCAGTGGTGGAGAACTCGCTTGGATTTTGAGAGGTGGCGGGTTCGAATCCTCGTGGTGGACCTTATTTTTTTTCATACGCCTTTGTTTCTTTTTTTATTGCACTAATGCTTTCTATATGACTTTCTTTACTAATATATTTATGTAGGGCCGTTTTCCGCTTGAGTACCCAGCGCCTCCCAGTAAAACGCCGCTCCAGCGGCCCAGTATCCAGCGCGACACTGGGCCCATAATCAGGCATGGCACTGGACGCTGGTACCCAGGGGCGCTGGGTTTTGCAATAGGGCACGCATATCTTTCCTCTGCTGTGTCGTGCATGTCTACAATTCGGACTGCTTACTGTCGCGCTTGTTAGACTCAATATCAATGTCATTCACGCCTCTTTCTCCCGGTACATTGCCCAAGATAATGTCATGCAGCGGTTGCTCGACATACATCGCCAAAAGCTGTCCTGTGTAATATGGCGTAGAAACCAAAATCATAGCTTCGGCAAGGTGCCTGGCCATGCCGTCTACAACAGTTACAGAGGACAATGTACCTGTAAGGATCTATTCCTTTACAAGGCTTCTCCGAACGATAACTGTATTGCCCCCGCTATCTCTTATGACCAATATATGCCGATAACGTATTGGTTCTAGAGCCACCGGTATTGCTGCTTTCAAATCAGGCGTTCTATTTAGCGCCATCCTTGCCTGTAGCGTTCCCTCTCTCGTGGATTACGAAACTGCAGCTGATGCGTGCAAGTTAGCAACAAATGCCTTCCTGTCCTGCTTAAGATATTGTCATTCTTCCACCGTATGTCCTGTCATCTTTCAAGTTTGCATATGGTCTACGTCTCTCAGGCTGCGCCACTAGTCTGACAATAACCTGCGCGGTGCCCGAACTTGTCGTGGAGAGAGCATCTTATGGTGGCTTTAGGCGCATCATCGTAAGTCTTTGGTGTTGTTCGGTTTTGCTCCAGGACCGTTGGTTCCTCCTCTCTAAGTTTACATAAATTACTGAGCCCTTGAGCTTCTAGGAACTGATCTGCGGCACGCCAAATTTGTCTAGGCTAATGAGCTTTCTTTCTTTGAAAAAGATAACTAGTTTTGAACCACAACTAGCCAAAACCTGCTCTTTGACCCTCTTATCACGTATCTCTTCAAAATGTTTGGCGTTTTTGATATGAACAAGGATCTGCGAATGAGAACTAACAGACAATAATGCCAAGGAAAGTATAGGGGTGTTATTTCTAGTAATTAGGATATAAATGCGAAGAAAGTAAAGTGCACGAAAACATAACTTGCCTTCGGCAGGGGCCGAACCTGCGACCTTCGAATAAAGCGCCCGATGCTGTACCACTAAGCTACAGGGGCGGTCATTCTCACGTACACTTTATGGGGTATATGTGTAGATTTAAACCGAGGAGTGTTGGTCAGCGCCGATCGCAGCCATAGCGGCGAGTGCCATGGTTGCGATCGGCACTGACTAACACTCCTAGGTTTAAAGGAGTGGTGACACAAAAATTCGGACACAATTTGACTGCTGAATCACACTAATGGGTGCATATAGGTGCCATCTGTACAATATCAGCCACACATTTAGCGTAAAAATTATTTTAATTGAGTTTTGAAGTTCGTGAAAGTGCCGAATCGGAAATAGAAGCAAAAGACGATGAGGTCATCGAGCGGATACCACGTACGTCACGATTTAGGTTACCGGAGGCGTGTACGAGACGGACAACACTGTAGCGGCACCTGATGATGCGTAGCCTAACCAGAGACCTGCAATATAACATCACAGCGACTTACCTTTTTACTGATTCTGTGTAAAGCAATAGCAGTGAGGTAATTAGCAAGTCCCAGTATTCTACTTGTTTTTTTTCCCCGACAACAGCAACGTGACGGAAAAAATAGAAAAGAAAACAGAATGTAGTTGGAAAAAATGCCACAAGATGTCGCTACGGGCTCCGCAGTAGCTGCTTCTGCTGCAGCCGTCAACCACTCCGGTAACCAGGTACCCGCAAACGTTAGGAAGTCTGCAGACGAACTAAAGCTCTCTGCTGCCGGGATCATATTGCGTAGTGGACCGATAACTGCTTCGGCCCTCCGACGTGCGTAGGTGGGATTGGTATGCCTTGAGAATGCGGCGTTGCCCGATGTAAATACGAGTCAGTAAAGCGTACATCACGTCACTTGCATGTTACGCATAAACACTGTTACAGAGCGTCAATGTTGTGATTTCACTGCTTCCTTCGTCACTTCTCATCCTGCTACTTTACGAATTATCGGAGCGAAAGTGTTTCAGCACGTCTAATGCTGCAGCTACTCCAAGCCTGGCGGAAAACGTCGCCTGAGTTGGACGACGACGAAAAGAACAAAATTGCAGCTACCGGCGAGATTCGCAAAGTGAATCCATCCTTTCTTACTGATTTTTACACTCCTCCCACCTCTTTCTTCAATCGCCGCACTAGATAAGCAACGTAGTTTGGCGAGCGAGGAAACCAGCACTCGCAACGCTCAACACCTGCTCAACACAGCAGACGAAACAGCAGCGCTGACAACATGGCAGAAGCTGGCCAGTGGCGTCACTGGCTCTCGCGATCTCGTGATCGCGTAGACCGGCTACGTCACGGGGCCACCGAGTGCTCGAAATTGGAACTGCCTCCAGTCGTAATATACGAGCTTATAATTAAACATTCGTCTCGCGCTGGGGCAAATGAGTTTCGTTGCCGCTGTTATCGAGTCAGTAGACATTGACTAAGAGCAAAAAACAGAGGTTCAAAAATTTTCTGTCACCACTCCTCTAAATGTACATATATGCCCCATAAAGTGGACGAGATCATGACCGCTGCCGCAATTCAGTGGTACAGCATCGGACGCGTTATTCGAAGGTCGCAGGTTCGGTCCCTGCCGGCGGCAAGTTATCTTTTCGTCCACTTATTTCTTCGCATTTATATCCTAAATACTAGAAATAACACGCCCTATACTTTCATTGGCATTATTATCTGTTAGTTCTCATATATATTGTGTCTAACAAAGAAAAACGAGCCCTTAAAAGTCACCTTCTTTCCTTCATCTGTGAAAATTGTTGACCAAGGGGCAAGAAAACTGTTTAGCCGTCTCGAAATCATCGGGCTTCCGCTTTTCTCCGCGATAACCCTCTGCGGCGCAACTGAATCTTTGTAGAAGAGCCCTTTGGACCATCGTATTCAATCGAATCACTGCCGTGCATCCTACCAAAGACGTTTAGGGCCTCCCCAATTAGCCACATGCTTAACGCTGTCACCCACTTACTGCGCTCCCACCTTTGACAAGGCTATGCGCTCAAACTGGTGCACGTATGCATTCAGGTCATCTCGTATGTCGTCAAAAGGAGCCATCAACTTTCTGGGAATCCCTGACGTCGATCTTGGAGGTTGTGTCTCTGCTATGGAGCCTCTATCATCCTTGCTGTCCTTACCATAGGCCTGCGCAGGGTTCCCTTCCATTGTGAGAGGAAGGTTCGTCGGAGCGCCCCCCTCCCGATTATGTCAATGTATAACGCTGACAATGCGCCCACCCTCCCACGAGTCGAAGCGCCTCCGTCCCCATTATATCAATGTGTGGGGCTGATTTTGCACCCCCCATCTTAGGTGAATATGGGGGCGGACGCCCCCCTGCCCAGCGTGTGCGCACGCCTACGCCCCTCACTACCTCGTTCTACCGCCTACTGTTTCCATAAAGGAAACTCCTTGTCGTGTTCGATCCTCCTTATATCGTGTTCCGCCTCCTCGCGCCTCTCTACGCGTGCGTGCACTCGCTCATCTCTCAGCCTTTCTCAGCACGCAGAGAAGAAGAAGCCGAAGAAGCCAAGGCAGTAGCGCGGAGGGCTCGCATTGCAGCAGCAGTGTGGGCTCGCCGCCATGGCCTTGCGGTGAGAGCTCGGGAGGCCGAAGGGAGACGCCAGCGCTGACAGCAAGCACAAGCCACATCCAGCACCGAGGCGGCTGCAGCAGCAAGGGCTCGCGATGCCGAACTAAATGGGCTCGTCGGCAAGTGGATTCAGAGGCGGCACGGGCCCACGAGGCCGCAGCGAAGCGGGTGCAAAGACAAGCGGACCCCGAGCTGCGAGCCCGCGAAACAGAAGCCAATATACTAAAAGCAAATCGTTCCCCGAGCTTATCTGATCCGTAAATAAGCCCTTGAACAAAATGTATATACTGCAGCAATATGCATCTTTATGTATATAGTGCATCGGTATGTAAATTATACACATTGTGTATATAACATTGTGTTATAATATAGTGTTATAAACATTGTGTATATACAATCACACCATAACAACTGTCGTGTCACTTCTTTATATGACTGTGATTGAGCAGATGTACAGATGATTCACGGTTTACCAGATTTAACCTCTGGAGCAAGCTCCTTCATCATCATTCACTTCGTGGATATGATTTTTTTTTCTCCTCTTATTTTTATCATATCTTACTGTAACTGTCAATTGTGGCAATGAAATAGAAACAACGAAATACAAGGAAAGAAATAGATAGAGGAAGAAAGCGAAAGATGGAAAGATGAAGCGAAAAAGAAACAAACGAAAGAAAAAGAAAAAAGATAGGAATATAGACGAAGAAACAGAACGAGACAGAAGGAGATAGATATTGTTACGCCCACAGTAAGGGTTTGGGGTTTATTTACAGAAGGCTTGGATGGCAAGACCGCACAGGACGAAGCTTGTTTGTTTGTTTGTTTGTTTTGCCTTCTTTTCTATGGCACGTACCCACTCTGGGGGATGGGCCAAGAATATGTAGTTGAAGCTTAAAATCTTATTCGAAGAATGTAAAATGGTTAAAAAAAATTAAGAGTAGAAATGGTTATAATAAATAAGACATCAAATTAATACTTCAAAAATTATGCTATTGCGCTCGTATTTCAGACAGCCGTATTAACCTGATCAGAACAATTTGGTGAGATTAGATATATTGAACCGCTGCCGAGAGATCTTCTTCTTCCAACCTCCACACACTTCTTCCTCTTCTCAGTCCGGCACAAACACGGTGTAATATTTCCCCCTTTGCAGACGAAGCGCATCGCGCGTTTTAGGCATCGTCCCACTGACTAATCGGTTTCAGGCGAGCCACATGGGTGACCTCAGTCTTTGTAGATCGTCTCCCACTAGCTGTCAGGCGTGCTATTCTATAGTCCACTGCACTGAGGCGCTCGAGGACAACGAATGGGCCGGTGTAGTTGGCGAGAAGTTTTTGGCACAAGCCACGCTTGCGCAAAGGCTTCTATACGAGCACAAGGTCTCCCGGTTCAGAAGCGACATGCCGGTGCTTGCTGTTGTAGTGGAGCTTCGATCGGTCTTGTGATGCTATGGTACGCAGACGGGCAAGACGGCGAGCTTCTTCAGCGAGACAGAGAGTTTCGGCTAAAGAAGGATCGTCATTATCAGATAACGAAAAGATAGTATCGAGGGTGTAACGAGTGGGTCGAACATGAAGAAAGAAAGAGCTGTGGCCGGTGGTCTCGTGTTGGGAAGTATTGAAGGCATACGTGATAAACGGTAAAACGTCGTCCCAGTTCTTATGGTTGGACGCCACGTACATTGACAACATATTCACCAGTGTCCCGTTTGTACGTTCGGTAAGGCCATTCGTCTGTGGATGGTAAAGCGTCGAATGTTGAAGTTCTGAGCCACACATACGGAGAAGTTCCTCGACAAGGTCTACCGTAAACTGACGTCCGCGGTCACTTATTATGACGCGAGGAGGTCCGTGGCGCAGTGTAATCGAGTGCAGAAGGAAGGAGGAGACTTGCCCAGCAGTTGCAGATGGCAGGGCGGCCGTCTCGCAGTAGCGGGTGAGATAATCGGCGCACACTATAATCCATCTGTTGCCTTTCGACGAGCGTGGAAAAGGGCCCACGAGGTCAATGCCAACTTGCTCAAATGGATCCCTGGGAGGCGTCACAGGCTGGAGGAGACCGGCTGGAGCTGTCGTGACTGATTTGTGCGCCTGGCATTGGGTACAACTGGCCACGTACTGCTCAACTGACTGGCACATGCGTGGCCAGTAAAAGCGCTCCTGTGTACGATGGAGTGTTCGCGTCATTACCAGGTGACCTGAAGTTGCGTCGTCGTGCATGGCGCGCAGAACAGAGGAACATAGCTTATCCGGAACCACCAGCAGGAAGCGGGAACCCGTGGCAGAGAAGGTCTTCTTGTAAAGCAGTCCTTCACGAACGCAGAAGCAGCCTTCCGAAGTGGATTCGCGTGCGTCAGCAAATAACGGCTCCAAGCTGACGTCCTTCCGCTGCTCAATTTCAAAGGTGGCCTTGTCCGGGAACATTGGTGTCACTGACGCAATGAGGTGATCGAAATTGTCGGCATCGTAAAGTGTCTTATCAAGCGGCATCCGCGAAAGGCAATCAGCGTCAGCGTGTTTCCTGCAGCTCTTGTACAATACCGTAAAGTCGTACTCTTGCAAGCGTAGGGCCTAGCATGCAAGACGGCCGGATGGATCGCGACGGCTAACAAGCCAGCACAAGGAATGATGATCCGTGACCAATTTAAAGGGACGACCGTACAGGTATGAGCGGAATCGCTGTACAGCGAAGACGAGTGCCAGACATTAGAGGTGTGCACGGGCTCCTGGTAGCCCTAAAGCCCGAGTCCGACCCGACCCGCGGGCCGGGCTCGGGCGGGCCGACATATTTTCACCTCGGGCCGGGGCCGGGCTCGGGCTACTTGGACTTTTATCGGGCCGGGCTCGGGCCCGGCGCAAAAGCCCGACTCACGCCCGAAATATAGAAAATGAGCGGGAATTGTTTTCCAGCACGCATACAGCGCCCTTTGCCGCGACCGCCCTTTACCGCTTTTCCTTTCCATTCGCTACTTTAAACAAAAGGGGAGCAGGTAAAGCACTGCCTCTGTTGCACTCCGACAAACAGAAGTAACACCACCTGAGCTAGTGACGACGCCACGCGACTGTTCGCGTTAGATTTAAGGCCAAATTCCATATGAGTTCAAATGCACGCGACAGCGACGAGCGACCCGACGTAGATCGCATTCGTGCAAGCTTACGCTTCCATGGGCATACCCCATACACGTGACGGCTGTGGCGAGCGAACTGCATTGTTGCTGGCGTGAGGCCGTCTACTTGTAATTTGTAATCTGTGTAATAGAGACTGTTCGTCGTGTGTCGTTTGATCATATTTGATATGCTCAATAAAATGCCAAACTGCCGGAAAACGATGTTTTGTTTTCGTAGCGAACCTTCAAAAAGCCGGACCGGGCCGGGTCGGGCCCGGGATTGTGTTTTCGTACGTCGGGCCGGGCCCGGCGGGCTCGCAGCCCTTTGCCGTCGGGCTCGGGTGGGCCTTCGAGAAAGTCAGCGGGCCCGGGCCGGGCTCGGGCTCGGAAATACGGCCCGTGCACAGCTCTACCAGACATTCCTGCTCAGTCACTGTGTAATTGCGTTCCGGCTTACTTGAAGTTCTACTGGCATATGCAATGGCGTGTTCCTTTCCATTGCAGCGCTCTACTAGAACTGCACCTATGCCAATTCCGCTGGCGTCAGTATGAACTTCAGTTGCCGCAGAAGGATCAAAGTGCCGGAGAATAGGCTGCGACGTGAGTAGGAACTTCAGTTGGTTGTAGGAAGTCTCGCAGTCATGTGTCCATTCAAAACTAGCACCTTGACGAAGCAGGCTGGTCAAGGGGAAGGCAACGTCAGCAAAGACAGGAATAAAGCGGCGAAAATACGAGGACAGGCCAAAGAAGCTACGAAGCTTCTTCGTTGAGCGAGGTGGTTTAAACGTTTTCACGGCCGTTGTCTTGTTGGGATCAGGCCTGATGCTATCTTTGTTGACGAGTTGTCCAAGCACCAAGGTTTGTCGCGCGCCGAAACGACACTTCTTCGCATTAAGAACCAGGCCAGCGTTTGTAATGCATTCCAGAACAACGTCCACTCGTTCATTATGTTCACTAAGTGTGCGCCCGAAAATTACAATGTCATCGAGATAACACATACAGATGTTCCATTTTAGGCCGCGCAGAATAGTATCCACGAACCCTTCGAATGTGGCGGGAGCGTTACATAACCCAAACGGCATCACGTTAAATTCATACAATCCGTCCGGGGTTATGAAAGCAGTTTTATCCATTTCCTTTGGATGCATAGGAATCTGCCAGTAGTCTGAGCGTAAATCTATAGACGAAAAGCAGGACGCCGAATGTAGACAGTCCAAGGCGTCATCAATTCGTGGGAGAGGGTAAACGTCTTTCTTGGTGACGGTATTCAAACGGCGATAGTCGACACAGAATCTCCAGGTAGCGTCCTTCTTTTTCACAAGAATCACTGGAGCTGCACAAGGACTCGATGATTCTTGGTTGACGCCCTTCTGTAGCATTTCACGCACTTGATCGTGTATTATCTTGCGCTCGGACGGCGATACTCGGTACAGTTTTGTCGGATTGGCTGTGCTGTTCCTGTACTTATCCTGTGGCGTGTACGAGACGCGGGGATCGAAAGCGCATGGTCACTCTGTGAAAAATCAAAAACCGGCAAGTACTTTAGCAGAACGTCTAGAAGTATGCGGCAGTTGTCAGGAGTGAGTGATTTGTCGACTATAGGTGAAATTTTCGAATCGTCTGAGCAAGCGTTCACATGGTCATCAGGTCGAACGTTACTGAGGACAGCTACTGTTGTCGGCGAGTATTCTTTGAATGAAGCGAGCTTAAGTCCTCCTGGCAGTAGCACCGATTCATTTGAACAATTTATGGTCCGTACACCCTTTCCTCACTGAGTTCCGTACACCCTTTCCTCACTGAGACTATGCAATGGGATACCAATGTGTTCTTAATGCAACTCAAATGGAAAGGTTCCACCATCGCGTCGAAGCTGGTATCGTTGTCGTAAATAGGCGAAGGAACTACGGAAACGCATACAGCACAGAATGCCGGGACAACGGTATCTTCGTAGACTCGGAGCGCACCGTGTTCCCTGCCCGAATTCTCCATAAGTCCATCAGGAAAAATGTCACTTATGAACACCTCGCCATTTCTACAATCAACAGTGGCCCCACAAATTCGCAGGAAATCAATACCCAGAATTATCTCGTGCGTGTTCCGTGGAAGAGTCGTGAATTCTGTCGCAAACACTTGATCACTCAGCGACACTGCCGCGGTACAAACGCCAATCGGACACAGCGAGTTGCCACCCACGCCACAGAATGTTGTCGCTTTCTCCCACAAAAACATCACTTTGCGTCCCAAACGACCTTTGAAAGCAGCACTCATAATTGACACGGTCGCACCAGTGTCCACCAAGGTCATTGTATCTACACCATCAACAAAAACTTGAACTTTGTTCTTAAACAAAAAATCACAGCATATCCACGGAGTGAATGATGATGAGTCGGCGAAGCTGCGGAGGTTCATCGGTAAACCGTGAATCTTCCGTGAATTCTGCCCAGTACATCATCACCGACGTGAGATCGGGCGCGTTTATAGTAAAAGTTCGATGAGTTATGACGACTTGCAGCACACTTTATTTTATATGTACGCTGTGAATTTTCATTGTTTAGAAAACCATTGCTTTAGAAAACATCTGGCGTCTTTCGTTAAGCAGCTGGCGTCTTTTCGTTTTGCTTTAGAAACATCTGGCGTTCTTTCGTTTTGCTTTTAGAAAACATGTGGCGTCTTTCGTTGGTTTATTTCATCAATCAACGGCGTTTTGAACAAATTTTTTATTGTTTAATCACGCACAGGAGAAATCTCACCAGGCACTACCTTGGAGGTAATCAATGGCTGCTAATGGGAATGAGAGACAGAAGAAGTCGGCTTTTAGCTAACACTTACACTTCTACTTTACTAACGTTTCCTACTGGAACATGCCAATGGCTGCTAATGGGGAATGAGAGACAGAAGAATTCGGCTTTTAGTTAACGCGCACGCTGCGAATTTTTTATTGTTCAACAACGCACAGAAAAATCTCCCACCGTCAACACCTTGGAGGTCAAGATCTGGTACTAGCGTTATGACTGGTTACGCACTACGACTTAGAGGGACGAACGGGTGCCGCTTTAAGGAGCTTCGCCCCTAAAACACCGGTGGAGGTATCTCTTCTTGCAGCAAGTCACCAGCGACCTCACCCGCATCGGCCGCGCTGTCTAGTTTTCCTGATGTGGTGACGAGGAGCGGCGACGGAGACCGGCGCAATCGAGGTGCTGGAGGTGGGTGTCACACTTCGATCGGAGGCAGGAGAACGGTTGCGAAAGGGTCCCTGCCAAAAGCTGCTCTTGGGTCGTGGCGGTTGGGTGGTCCAGCGTTCCTCAAAAGGTGGGAAACCAGGCTGGTGCGTCCAGGGTGGCGGCCGTTCATAGCGTGGTATTCGCGAGCGATCGCAGTACCTAGATATGTGACCGGTCACACCACAGTTGTAGCACACGGGAGCTGGGCGCAGTCGTTGCTGCCCTTCGACGTGTTCCGGCATGTTGCCATGTTCATTTGCGTAAGTGCGACGCTCAACATAATCGTTCGTTAGTCGGCACTATGGGCGTTCGGTGCCGAAGCGCTGAGGGTACATTGGTCTATAGTAGTAAGTCATGCTTGAGCGATGGATAGGCCGAGATTCCGCAACTTCCGCTGCGTTGACGGACAGATTATCGAAATCCTCAAGCTGCGGGGTAGCCACATCTTGCGGAAAATAGCATGAGAGGTGCCGGCCACTTCGCGCGTCATGCTTTCATGTTTGCATAGCTCTTCCCGAACGATCTGACGGATGGTTGTAGCCAGGTCAACAGTTGGTGTAGTTTCTACACTGGCCACCGTGGTGACGTTGGCCAGACGACCAAACTTCGGCGTTATTCTGCGCTGCTTCAATGTCTCAAACGTCCGACAGTGGCGAATGACATCTGACACTGAAGTTAGGCTTTCTTTGCTTATGAGAAAGCTGTACACATCTTCTGCAAAGCCCTTCAGCAAATGTTCCACCTTGTCTTCGGACATGCTGGCATCCGCTTGTCTACAGAGCCTCAAAATCTCCTCTGTATACATTGTGCATGTCTCTCCGGGTAACTGAGCCCTTTGTGCAAGGGTCTGCTCAGCAAGTTTCTTTTTCGCAGCTGTGTTACTGAAAAATTTCGTTATCTTCTCCACAAAGCGGTCCCATGTCGTCAATTCGCCTGGTGTGCGACCGATGGCGGCGCTGCGAACGGCACCTGTATGACGTCAGAGCGGGGATTCACGCGCTTTCGTCTGCTACGCAGGCCCAGCGCCGTGATGAAACCATCGTTGTGGTAAATCTCAACAAAAAATGCAGTTCAATTAGTTATCTTGCGTATGGTGGCTACTGACGCTGTTCAAGCAACCGTGGGTCTGCTTTGAACTTTCATTTAGAAATACAGCTCTTTCTTTGTTAGAACTGCGGCCGCTTGTCTCCGCGGCGAGTGCTGCGCAATGGTGAAGCACTGTTCTGTGCTTCAGTGTACTTCGTCCGCTCGTGCAAAAGGCGTTAGCTTTCACAATTATCCTAAGGACCCGAAGCTGAAGTGGATAGTGAAGCTCAGAATGGGAAAGCGCCCTACGCCTTCATCGAGAGTGTGCAGCAGGCACTTCGCGGACAGTGACTTTTGCTAGCCACCGTTCGCGCCACTCTTAGGTAAGCTTGTGATCGCGTTTAAGCGCTTCGCCAATACTTAAGCCATTTATTGCACGCAGGCTATAAGCATAGGCGACGTACACCAGGTGCGGTGCCATCCCTAAACCTGCCGTGAAGGGCCCCTAGACAAGGAGCCGACGACGCGGCCTCCGAATCGCCTCGCAAGAAAGCGCGCCTTGTGAGCTCAGCTGAGCGGCGCAGAGTATCTGAGACTACGGCTGCATTTGGATGGTGTACATACGTATTTTACTTATGAAGGCAAGCGCGCGCCTAGCGTACTGCTTATCATAAATTCATAAGCGAAACCTGTTGCCGCTGTTTAGTGCACATTCTCTAAAAGTTTTCACCTGAGGCAGTGCAGACACTTATTTAAAAGAGGAGCTCTTGAAGCTTTTCGTTAGGTTGCGTGGCGTGAAATTCGACCCAGCTTGCCTTTGCCCCGTTATTCTCTGTGGTCCTGTGCGTGGTATAATCAGCGATTAACTATTTGTTATATTCTAATACCCATGCGACGGCCCTTGCGGTGCTAATATGAACTACGACGTGATATCGTTCTCGCTGAACTAACATTACGGGACAAAGTGCGATCATGGGCATCGGCAGGGTGGTGTGCAACAAGGCGGCACTTGCGCACTTGTTTGCAGGACGAGAGATGCGACGGTGATGCGATCTCCGTTGACGGCCTCGACCACGCGTTCAACAACGTGGCCTGCGTCGTACACCGCGTCGCCCTCGATGAGGCACCGCGACCCTTCACAAGCTTTACCTACATACTTGTAGATGCTGGAGAACGGAACGCTTACTGAAATATCGAAACACCCAAACTAATTGGTATCGTACGGCTGAAACAAGATAACGAGGAACGAGAATACAATGCGGTCGATGGCGTCGGCGCACTCGTCGGCCAACCGGGGTATTTCATGGCCCTGTCGATTGGGCCGCAACTGAAACAAGTTCAAGATTACACTCGAAAACATTCGTTGCAGGCGTTAGTTGACCGTCGCGAAGCTGTTCGTTCGACAAAGTTCCCGCCTGAAGCAGACGATCCGCATACAGGAGGGGCGGCTGCTGCAGCGCGGTCGAGAGCGGTTTCCCCGCTCTGACGTCAAACGCGAGAGGGCGCCACTCCTAGATCTCAAGGCCAATAGGTCCTCATGGTTCTCGTACCAGGCGAGTGCAACATCGGTAAGGTAAAAAATCACGTGATAGCTGGGAGGCAGCATCCCATTTGTTGTAGTGGCTTACCCGCTTGTAGTGCTTGAGCCATGTGTCCACGTCTTCGTTAGCCTTGCCGGAGAAGGGTCGTGGCTCTTTATGATGCGGACAAGAACTACAGGGAGCTGGTTCTCGAGTGTCTGTGTCTTCAGGCATGAGGGCATGGAAGGAGGCAGGCCGGCGAGGCGACGACTTCGACGAAGTCCGAAGGGTAGCGGTTCCGTTGTTGGTTGTTTTACCCAGCCCCTCCACCACTCTGTTACGCCCACAGTAAGGGTTTGGGGTTTATTTACAGAAGGCTTGGGTGGCAAGACCGCACAGGACCAAGCTTTGTTTGTTTGTTTGTAGCCTTTGTATACTGGCGTATACCCACTCGGGGGGATTGGCCAAGAAAACGTGTTGTGGTTTATTTATGCTGCCGAGAGATCTTCTTCTTCCAACCTCCACACACTTCTTCCTCGTCTCAGTCCGGCACATACACGGCGTTATAATATAAACATATGGAAAAAAGGCATGAAGGCAGAAGGCGAAAGATACAGAGAAAGAAAGAGACAGGGAGAAATAGAGATATAAAGGAAGAAAGAAAGAAGGAGATAGAGATTGTGAAAGAGCGAAAAAAGATAAATAGAGAACGAAATAAATGCAAATAAACTTATAGGAAACGATATAGAAAACATTGAGAGAGAGAACAAGAGAAAGTCAGGAAGAAAGAAAGAGCAACTTGAAGGTTAACGAGGAAGGGTGCCAAGCTAGGCTGTTGTGTCCAGCATTGCGCCAAAAGTGAAAGCTACGCCTTTTTTTTCTCACTCCTAGCGCTTCCTAAACTTTGCCGCCACACTACTTAGTTGAACTTCAAGTTGCAGAAATGCTAGCATAACGATAACACATGACTGTTAATTTTCTAGACTGACAATCTGAATGCTGCCTCGTGCACGGTTTTCATTGATTCAATTTTTTTTGCTAATCACAGAACATAACTGAATAATATATGGGTAAAAAAAGCATGAATTTTTCAGATAGCACTGCCTTCATGACAAACTTCTATAACGTGACGACAATGATTGGACGTGATACGTGCATTAAATTTGTAAAAAGTCGTAAATTCAAAAATGATATTATGTTTATAGTACCGGTGGGAAGGTAAGCTATAAAAGCCATTCTTAATCGCATACTTGAATATTCTTGCCAGAGTACATCAAGCATTGCCGTCTACTCTGATCGTCTTAAAAAAACTGTAAAATCCCGAACGAGGAACGACAGACAACGCAGGGCTTCTCCATTGTTACACAATGCATCTTTAGGAGAAGTATGTACATTGTGCTATTGGAATCAGCAATAAAGATGTGTGGTGAACGTGTAACCAATATACATGTTGCCGACGGCATCCTACTCTTCCGCAATAGCGGCAACAATTTGCAGAAAAAAATTTTCGGAACACCTTAGCCTGGAACACGCCTGTGAATCCTCTGTTTAAATCGCCCGCATTACAGAAGCACCCTCACGTTGCCGCTATTTTACTCTACGCTTTTTCTCGCCCACTTTACGTTACGGAGTCAGTTTACAATCTCGTGACCCCTTTAACGGTTGTACTTTTATGAGGCCACATCCTGTCCAGCCTGGTCACGTGACCTGTGTCACAATCAGGTCGCGTGACCAGTTGCGCGAGGCAAACTCGTAGGACAGCAAAGCTGTAATTTATGTATTTATTTACGAGTAAGGCAGGCCCTATTACGGCTCAAGCAGGAGTGCGTGAATAATATCATTGAAAATATCAGAAAGGGAATATAAAAAAAAACACAAAATATACGTAACTTGTTAACTTCAGTGAGGAATATAATAAATGTAAAGCACCATTTAAAAAATCGAGAGAAAGGACATTCACGAGCAGGGCAAATAATTGTGTTGGTTCACCATTTGCCAGTTTTTCCGGTAACTTGTTCCACACTGAAAGAGCATAAGGAAATAACAAATGTTGATGTAGGTCGAGGTGACTCAATGGTAATGGCAATAGCTTTTGGTGCAGCAAAGTCATCATATTCATGAACATTTCATATTACGTACTTACTTGAACCAAGCCAGTACAATCGTCGTCGCAGCATCCTCACTATCTTCATTATTTTGGTTTTGTTTATTGCTTTTTCACTCCCCCGCCTGGTCGCGGACCTGCGTGATGACTAAAGGCTGGATTTTCAGGCATTGAAAATTGAGTTTTAGGCGCCAAAAATATGCAGGCAAAGCGTTTTAGGCCTACCACGTCGTTTGTATAGGGATAATAAATGTCTTGGATAAATGCATATAATTTGAAAATAGAGAAGTGCCCAACCTGTATCTGTGACATGAATGCAAAATAAAAATATTATTGTTTTTGATGGCACAAACGCGCAAACAGTTCAACATAACCGTGCAATTGTCGTTTTCTCGTACGGTTCTGAACACGTTCTCTCCGTTTATTCTTTAGAATTTGGAGTCCAATGTCCATTGTCGAATGAAAAAGAAAAAAAAACCTCCTGGGTGTCTCTTTCGGACATGGCTGAGAAGGGCAGAACAGGAGCAGATAGGCAGATCGCTAAAGGACCAGATTTCAGGGATGTCTCACATGGGCCGTGCGCAATCGCGTGTATAAAGACAATATGGAATATTCAAAATGTAGTTCGACGTCTTTCGACGCGCCCACAAGTTCGATCTGCCGTGTTTTTTTGGGCGTGAAAGAAACCCAGTCGTATACCACAGCCCTTCAGGTTCTAGCTGCTGCTTTCATATCTTCGTTCGGTGATAACTTCTCAATGCTTCGTGCGCTGTTCAGGTAAGGAGGGAGTCCTGGCAATACCGGGAACAAAGTAACAATAATTTTAAACAAAAATATGAGTTAGCTGAACGAAGAAAAAGTAAGCTTCACTGCAAGGGCGAAGCGATGAATGCGACAGCGAAAAATTGTACTGTTATACGAAGTGAGCCTGGCAGCTGACTATTTTACATCCGATTTTGCGTAACTCTACAAAACGCTGGTGTAACATGATACGGCAGCTCCAGCAAAAAGTGCGCTTTGGGCATAGTCTCTTAGCGCTGAGACCGCAGCACGTAGAAGGGGGTATACGAGCCACCCGTTGACTCGTATACGTGATCGCGACCGCGTCCTTAGAATCAAAGTTCAAAGTTGTTGCTCGAGCGACAGCGCCCCCCCCCCCCTTGGCGTGTTTTCATGCTCATTCAAAACGGGCGTGTCCTCTCTGTTTCACGACAGGCCTCCTCAGCGGGGTGATGTTGTCGCATGCGCCCTCCGAGCGATGGAGGTGGGTCGGCTGGTGTGATCTCTGCTTCAGCCGCGTTCGTCGACCCCGCTCGCGCGCTTTTACCCGCGGTAGAACACACGATCCGCATGGAGATCTTATCAGTTTGGACTTTTTACTGGATATGACGGCGACGACAAAAACCCGTCGAGAGTATCGACGCGCACTTGTTCCGTCAACGAGATTGGCCCTGTGGTTTTCTGAGGAAATGACCGGCGCGCGCAAAAGTGCTTCCTAACCTCATCTCCTATTTCTTCGTACAGGTTGGTTGCTCGCCCGCAACATACGCCAGGGGTTGCAGAAAAATATATGATATATGCACTTTAAAATAGACGGCCGACCTCGCACGCGCGCGAGTGATCATGATTGACCAACATTAGCTGGTCGGTGTTTCAGATCGGTGAAAGCAATCATTTACGTATATAAACGTGTTAAGCAGTGTCAGAGACATCGCTGCGCGTCTGCGGAAAATCAGTGCCGCCACTGGAGACTATATTGGCGCAGATGCCGACAAGCATCTCTTCGCAAGCATGGCAAGGCAGTGTGCGTCGAAGTAGAAGTCCGCATGCAGCGTGTGCTCTTCTCTTTACACAGCAGTGTCACTCCGCATTTATTTTTCCTTTACTTTCTACGGTCAGCGTGCGCTTCGAACACGGAGCTAAGAGTTACGAAGCCTGGCACACCATGTATGTGCCCTTGCCGAGATTTCTTTCTGCCATGGGACACAGAGCACAAAATAACACTCGACCACACCCTAAAAAGACAGGGCGTACAAACAAGGACCAGAAACGCCGAGTAACAACTCAAGAGACGCACAACGGCGGAAAAGTACGAAGGCTTGTAATGTCAAGAAGGCTAAATCACTTTGGAATTGTTTTTTTGTCAGCCAAAACACATAAGAACGAGATTCTGTTTCGAACAATCGCTTCAGAGCAAAGCATCTGGAAAGTCGCTGTATCTAGTTTTTTGTTTGCAGAACTGCTTAACCTCTTTGAGTTTTTCAGACCCTTTTCTTATGCAAAATTCTCCGGCGCTAGTTCAGTTCTTCTCAGAGAACCCCGGATGTTCTAAATCGTTTAGTCTGGATAGTGAAGACCTTTATTACTCTTTCCCGCATGAGGATTTGTTAAAATGTGGTAATGAATGTATGAACGAGCAAGTGCACGAGACGGTTTTCACCGATAAATGTGGTGTTTCTACCGGGGCTTTTCTAGAAATTCTTTCCATATGTATTTAAAGTCGACGCTGGTAAGTTGGAAGGAAGGCGTTTATGTGCAAAAATCAGGGATATGTATTGGTTCGAAGGTTGCTACGTTCTTAGTGATTCATACCTTTGCAAGGTTGACAAACTTTTGGAAGGCGCCTTAGGTAATTCTGTTATTAAAATTTTTCGTTACGCGGACGATTACTTGATTTTTTGAAGTGGTGAAGACTTCGAAACGGTGGTAACCTCAGTGAGCAAAAAATTGAATGGAATGGAGGAGGGCTAAGCTTTACTAAAGAGTTGCCTCAGAGTAATGGAATACAATTTCTAGACATTTTCTTAACGTTTCAGAAGAACTATGTGTGCTGGCAGTATACTCCTTGGTCTTCGAAACCGCTGCTAAATCTTTCGTCGAAGCACTCGAAGGTTGTAAAAAACGGCATCGCCATGTTTTGCCTCAAGTCAGCCCCGACCAAGCCGTGTGAGCACAAAATGAGTGATAGCTCTAACGCACAGGTTACGCGTATTTTAGCTCCAGACATGGACACTATTCTGGACACTATTCTGCGGGGTTTGAGATGGCAGATTTGTATGTGCCACTTTGATGACGTAATCACTTTTGGACGCACATATCAGAAGCGTAATACTCGTCTGGATATTGCGCTCGACTGTATTGAAAAGGCTGGGCTTGTGTTGAATTCAAAGAAGTGCCAGTTTGCTAAGCGTCAAAATTTCGTGTTAGGACATCTGGTCGATAAAGATGGCATTAGACCTGACCCACAGAAGACAGCAGCCGTTGCATCATTCGAACCTCCTAAATCTCTGAAACAGCTTCGTAGCTTCAACGGGCTCTGCTCATATTTTCGGCGGTTCATACCCGGCTTCTCGGATATCTGTCACCCCCTTACGAATCTTCTACGCAAGAACACTCCGTTTCAGTGGACCCATGAGTGTGATACCGCTTTTCGCCAGCTGAAGTTTCTGTCAACTTCACAGCCAATCCTTCGGCATTTCGACCCTTCGTCGCCGACAGAGATTCACACAGACGCAAGTGGCGTCGGAATCGGTGCCGTTCTCATTCAGCGCTCTGGCAACAGAGAACACGTTCTACCGTATGCAAGCCGTTCTTAGGCAAGCCTGAACGAAACTACACTGTAACCGAGCAGGAATGCCTTGCCGTGCAGCTGTTTCGCTCGTACATTTACGGTCGCCCGTTTACCATCGTAACAGATCATCACTGTCTATGCTGGCTGGTCAAGCTTCGCGACCCATCCGGACGCTTCAGTCGATGAGCCCTTCGTCTACAAGAATATGAATTCACTATTTCGTACAAAAGTGGCCGTCGACACGCTGATGCGGATTGCCTTTCTAGGATGCCACTACCGACGACAGATTGTGAAGCCGACAACTTTGACCATCTTATCGCTTCTCTGTCAGCTGACTTTCCCGATGCTTCCACTTTTGCGGCTGAGCAGCGCAAGGACCCCAGCTTGAAAGCTCTTTCTCCTCCAACGCAAGGGTCCATAAGTGAAGGCCGATTTTGCACCCGAGATGGTCTTCTTTACAACTTGTCAACGACGGGCGCTCGCTTTCTGCTGGTGGTTCCCGAGTCCCTTCAGACATCTGTTCTGCGTACTACGCACGATGACCCGACGTCTGGTCACTTGGGGACCACGCTAGCACTAAGCCGCTCCAAACACCGATTCTACTGGCATCAAATGCACAAAACAGTTGACACCATGTGGCTAGTTGTACACAATGGCAGAGCCACAATCGACCTACCTCAGCTCGGGTATCGTCGTGATGGAGGGTATCCTCATGATGCAGTGGCCACTGTTGCTGAACGTTTAAAGAAGTCCATTATGTTAGGTCCCAGCATGGTTGCAGAAATCGATAGGAAGAAACGTGTCTGAGGTATACCGTACATTCATTCCGTATCTCACTGGCTAAAGAACGTAGGGAGTAGATACGGCGTTAATGTTGTTTTAACGGCTGTCAATAAACTAGGTAAGATTTGCGCCGCTGTGCAGAGGAAAGAGAGAGTAAAAGACAAGAAGCGGACCGATATTTTTTTCGTAATACACAACAACAAATTCACTGATTGCCGTACAAGTGTGGTATATAAGGTCCGTTTCAGCGGTGGCTGCTTCTACGTAAGACAGACGGGCCGATGCAATAACCAGAGATTGTTGGAAGACATTGCTAAGAGGAGGCTCACCTTCTAATCTATCTTTACATTGTCGAAATTGTAAGTTGTGGAGATAGGTTTAGCACAAAGCTTACCCTACGAGGCGACCGGCAAGGGACGAGATGTTCTCCACTGCCGCAGCGAACAAAGACGCTACGGCCGGGTTCGTCGACTCCGGCTCGGCGACGAAAAGGCACTCGAGGCAGGATGTCAACAAACAACACGGGTTTATTAACCCAAGATTCAGCACATTACGACAGTCACGGACTTGCAGGCCGTAAAGGGAACTCCGCAAGACCGATCGAGTACGCTTGCCAGCGGCGCTACGACTATCACACAAAGGGCAGCAGTCGAGCACGCGAACGAGAAGCCGCCTGCTAGAGCAGCGCGTCAACTTCTCGTGCTAGCCTGAGAGCATCTCACGCGTGCAAGGCCGCGCCAGACAAGCCAGCTTAGGTAATTCGGTTATTAAGATTTTTCGTTACGCGGACGAATGAGGACAGGCGCAGCGCAGTAACGTAAGCTAGCTTGGTGGCGTGAGCATGTAGAGACATGTGCGGACGCATGCCCGCGCGCCGGGAAGCCGACACATGGCTCGCACCAGACAAAGAGGCCTGGCGCTGCCGCCGTGGTTGCCATACTGCCGATTGACGGCGGTTCCCAGCGCTTGAGCCGCGCGGGGCCAGCACACGCGCCAGCTGGGGAACGAGGCGCCAAAGGGGAGGGCGCGCTCGATTCCCATATTCCCCCCTCCTAAAGACCGAGGCCAGCCAGTGAAAGAGGCTGTCCGAGGCCAAGTGGCAAGGTCAGCTCAGCCGCAAGGGGGGCTGGCCAACGGGGCAAAGTCCAACAGGGGGTTGTCGTCTTCCCAAAGGTACAAGTCCATAAGTCGGCCATGGTCACACATAACGTCCCACCAAAAGTTGCACCACCAGGGACAGCCCACTGCCGTAAGAAGGTCCGCAGCCCAGGAGGGACGGGGCAAGACTGCACAAGGGCGGGCAGCCAGGCCGCTTGAAGTTCGCCGGACTGGAGAGGTTGACAGCCGGGAACGTACGAGGCGTGGCTGCAAGTTGTGTGCGGCAGCCAACCGCCGGTATTCGCTGGGACGGGGGCCACCCAGGAACAGCAGGCAGCCAGGAACGGAAGCCAGAGCGACCACGCTCGGGCCTGGGCCTAAACTTGAGTGGGCGGACTAGCCGCCGAAGCTGCCAGGTGGGTTAGGCAGGGTGTAGGTGGCTGCAGGTCAGAAGCGAGGAACCAGGCCGCCGCAGGAAGGACCAGGGAAATGCAGGCCACAGGTTCAGCAACAGGTTGGCAGCACGGTTGAGCCCGGCGCAGGGGGACGACCGGGCGACGCAGGAGTGGACAACCGTGCCCCCGGCATAGCCGGCTTGCCAAAAAGGGGTGCCTGCCTGACAGTGCTGCCCCATAAAAGAGGGCGCTTGCCAGGTTATGGCTTGGACAACACGTCAGAGGGTATTTTCGGCCATGAGGGCCTCCTACCACTTCCAGACGTGTGCCGCCGCACCTCAGCGCTTATTCTCTATTCACTATACCGGTATGGAATAAAGTCCAGCTACCTGTTAGTGGGAGAAAGGTTGCTCAGGTGCGTTTCCGCAGGTTGTACCGATGGCGTGGCTTGGAGCCAGCATTCTCACAGTTTTCCTGCTGTTGTGTGACCGCCTCCTTTTCTCCCAGGTCGCTGCTGCGGGCAACGAAAGGGTTTGAGAGCGCCTGCATGAGCCCGGCGGCTTGCCCGCACGATACTTCACGCATTGCCACACGTGGAGTGAAGAGCGTCACGTTTAATGCCTGGCCAGGTAGCAGAGCGACACAACTTTTAGAAGTCTTACGGCCACTCGCATGTCCGGCCAACCACCAGTCGTGGAAATAGCCGAGGGGCTTTCCCGAGACTGCGGGGTACCCCCACCTTGAAATACTCCTTGGGAGCTTCTTCCGGTGGGATGTGTAGCGCATGGGAACTCCGCCAGCGACAAACAGATGCGAATCCAACGTGCCCGCAGCAATACCAGACTGCGTAAACGGCACCCGGCGCCGACAGCAATACCAGACTGTCAATACGCGCCCGCTCCTTGGGAGCACGGCTCTTGGAGCCTAAAACAGATCGCAGTGCTGTGCCTTTGGTAGCTCTTCTCTGCTTAACAGGATACCGGCTGAAGTGACGTGCTCACCCGAGGCGGTCGACTCGAAAGTCAATCTGCCGTCGGGGTTCGTCCCGTTCGACCCATAGGAGCCAGGGGCCCCGGAGTCGACTTGGTGCGATTGCTCTCGGGAGAGGCGGACACGAGAGTCACACGCACAAACGGGGGCAGGCGACAAGGCGCGAGCCGCGACGTTTGAACTCCCTTTCCGGTAGCGCACAACAAAGTTGTATCGCTGCAAAGTCAACGTCCATCGCGCGAGGCGGCCCGAGGGCCGCCTCGCGCGATGGACGTTGACTTTGCAGCGTTTCCTCCATTGTTTCCTCCGTTTCCTCCGTTTCCTCCATTGGTGGAGGAAACGGACCATGGGGTCCGTTTCCTCCACCAATGGCACTATGTTGACATAGCAGTCAAGCTACCGGCGACCGAAATCTCGAGTGGTGTCCTGAACTTAAAAGGCAGCGGTAGCCACTTCGAGTGTTGCAAGTGGTTGTAGGGCGCCGAAAGGGACGACCCCGTAGCCACCACTTGGGAAGTCAGTCACGATACCAGTGCGCGCGAGAAAGACGCGACCGAGAATCACGGCCAGCGAAAGACCAGGGAGATGCCCAAAGCGCTGTCGGCGTGCGCGATTCTCCCAACGCACAACCAACCGCGAAGCACCGCACGAAACAGCGGTTCTGCTCGCGAGATGGAAGGCAATGTTTTTCCTGGAGCCATGCCGCAGTTGTGTGCAGCGGCTCCGAGGCAGGCGCCGCCGTTCGAGGGTCGCGCGCGTGTTCTCCGCCATGCACGCCAGACCCAAAGGGGCCAATAAACGGCATAGAGAAGAGTAGGGTTTCCGCACCGACGGATGCATGATGCCTCACGCGACCTGCAAACAAATCGACAACGGAGCACGGTGGCTCGCATTTGCCGAAAGCGTCGCCCAAGCGCGCATGAGGAAAATGATCGTCGGAAAACGCGGCGACGGTGTCGCCTATGCGAGCTGGCTCGCGGAGGACACTGTCAACCCTTCACGCTCGTGACAACGATGGGACAGCGAGCTTGTGTATGCCAGCACCATGTGGCCTAACTAGGGACGCTCCGGCGTGGAGGAAGGCCAGCGAGCGGAGACGACGCACTGGAGGGCCCGAAAGCACGTGCTACGCGTGTGTCTCGACCAGCTGAGGAAACCCGAAACTGACTAGGCTAGGACTGTAGTCCACATTCGAGCGGTCATCACCAAAGGATGCCCAAGACGGGACCTCTCCCGGTGGCCGAAAGCCGAGTGCCGCTAAGGCGACCTTACCTCGTGCTGCCGGTGTCGTCCATATAGAACGAGATCAAGTCCGTAGCCACGGGATCAAGCAGGAACGAGTGTCTCGAGGGGGACTGCTCTGATGCCATGCCGAAACCAAGTTGGGCGCCAGTTATGTGGAGGTTTAGCACAAAGCTTACCCTACGAGGCGACCGGCAAGGGACGCGACGTTCTCCACTGCCACAGCGAACAAAGACGCTACGGCCGGGTTCGTCGCGTCCTTTCACGGTCGCCTCGTAGGGTAAGCTTTGTGCTAAACCTATCTCCCCATGTGCGGACGCATGCCCGCGCGCCGGGAAGCCGACACATGGCTCGCACCAGACAAAGAGGCCTGGCGCTGCCGCCGTGGTTGCCATACTGCCGATTAACGGCGGTTCCCAGCGCTTGAGCCGCGCGGGGCCAGCACACGCGCTAGCTGGGGAACGAGGCGCCAAAGGGGAGGGCGCGCTCGATTCCCACAAAGTGCATGCCCAAATTCCATGAATACGCATTGTTGTACCGGCATAGAATTGATGAAATGCGCCTGTTGATTGAAGCATGGCATACCGAGAAGAGTGGCAGCGCATGCATGACCCAACCGTCGATTCACGTGCATAAAGATGAAATCGAATGCCTTAACATTTATCTTCCACGTAGACCCCCGCGCGTGCCGGATTGATAGGTTCGCCTGTGGCATGGGCATGCTCTGATAAGTTTTCGTGCCTTCGTTCTTTTCCGCCGTTGTGCGTCTCTTCACTTGTTAGTCGACGTTTGTGGTGTCCTGACTTCTTTCTTGTGTCCGTGTTTGCACTCCCTGTCTTTTAGATGCGAAGCATCTTACAGCGGAGTTCAAACCGGTGGTGGTAGTGGTGTGCGGCGTGACCACCCTTACTGTGAATGCGCATACCTTCTTCTCACACCTCCTTACCACTCCCCCTCACCACTCACCCTCTCCCCTTCCCCTCTCCACTTTCCTTCTCCCTCTCCATTTCCTCCCTCCACTTACCATCTACCTTTTCCCTCTCCCATTACCCCTCTCCCCTCTCCACTTCCCCTCCCCCTCTGAAACGCGGGCGAGACATGCCGAAATCCTCTCCTACGCTGCCCCCTCTCGCGAGCCTGTCGACCGCGTTCCCTGCTCGCCTTGTGAGAATTACCGGCCAGGCTAGAGGGAAGACAAGACGCCCTCTTCGCGTTCCAAGACGCGAGGTTGTTAGCATGCCCAACGAACGCCAACGGAACGCGATCGTACAAGTGCTCCGGCTTCGCATCGCCTCATAGTACCTTTCAGCGGGAAATGGTGCAATTTTTTTTAGAATGGATACTTACCAACTAGCTCAGCTCTCTGTTATTCTAAACTCGACCACACCTGCCTGCGTGGTCCTCACTTCGGATTATGGACGTGTCTCCTCCTAGATCAATTTTTGCCTACGCCACTCACATCGACACTCACCGGCATAGGTAGACGACGGTAGTTTCGCCGTAAAATCGACTAAAATGTGCAGGCGACGTTATTGTTGACTTAGATGGCTGGTAGTGGGACTCAGTCGTCGACTTTCAAGTACCATGGTGTATTTCTGAGCGATCCAGGATACATCGGCAGGCCCTGGAAACTGAACGCCAGTTAAGGTTTCAAGGAACAATGCGCGCTCGTAGCGGTTGCCGGGCATCCTGTGATCTAGTTGAACGAAGTGATGCTGGTGTGGATGTTCGTATTTATTGTTTTTACCAGTTTTTACAAATGAAGAAATTCGAATGAACTCTGACCAACTCCTATTTTGTTTACTTGTTTTTTATTTCTGATTTTGTAAACTTTATATCGGGCGATGCGCGGGAACTGGTTGACTTGTGTTGGTAGTGCTTTCCTCCGCTCACCCTTGCCACTCGGTCAGCGATATCACAATTTGGATCACACTAGGTTATCTCGCTCGGTTGGCGTGCCAAGTATGAATACGAGAAAGGTAAGACATTCGATGTGGCGCGCAGCGAACGGAAGCCACAGGGAGCCACGTCGAGCAGTACAACCATGCATTAGAAGAAGACGGCTAAACCGCGGCTTCACATTTTCTGTGCGGCTTTGTGGTGTGTCGACAAGAGGATTTCGAGTTCCGCGAAGGTTTTCCAGATCTCCTAGTGACAACGGGTGATTACGGGTATTTGGGTCCATTATTTGAGGAGGTTTTCATTTTGCGTGAGTACATGAGTAAACCCAGTTCTCTGCAAGCCTGACTGGACTGTCATAAGGGCAGCGTCGCTAGACTAATTTGTCATAACGGCAGCCTGCCTACTGCCGGCGAAATACGTTTAATACAAGGTCTGAATGCGTGTTGGTTCGCCTACAGAGTTTGCTCATCTTTTACTTTTGGCATGTAGTTCAAATGAAGTCTAGGAATTATAGGCTCCTTGTGGACCTTTGCTTCTAATACTCTCATTGAAATACATGCAATGGACTTACTGATGCTCATAGAAATCGTTCAACAGGAAATGTCTCTGGAGCCAACATTTTGACACGTGAAATCTTCTTCCTCAAGGCATTGCTGCTGCCCTGCCGAAGACAAGTCAACTTGCCGAAACATGGTCTCCACCGACATTCCCTGTTCGACGATTTGTCGTCACTTCACCCCTTCAACCTCCCCTGAACTTCTATCTTGTTTGCTACTCAATTTCTCTCAGAAAAATATGTGCGCCGTCACAACAGACATGATTGGGGCAGATGAAAAAATCCGTAAACAGGGGGTGGGTACTCGAGCCAACGTTTGGACAAGTGGACTTGCCTTCCTCAAGGCTGGAACTGATTTCCTTAGCTATCGTGTGTATATGTCTCGTGCCCTCTCCAGAGGGCGGGGAGGGGGGAGGAGAGGCCGCCGTGACGAACTGTGAGTCATAAGAAAGGCGGGAAAAAAAAAGAAAAAAAAGGGGAGCAAAAAACGGAAGGGGGGGAGAGGGGGTGTACGTTTCGCTGAATGATTGTCAGTGGAAGCACGTGGCATTATAACCCCTTCAGGCGCGAATTATGATGCACTGTCTGCAAATCACTCAAATTCGCACAACATAATTCTAAGGCACTCAATCTTACATTGCAAGAAAGAAAATAAAGTAATATGCTGTTTTCTGCGAGTTTTGCTAATTAATCTTAATTAAAGGATAATTGAATATTTAATTACTCTGCAGTCAGTCATGTTCCATTTTTATGTAAGAATAAGGAAATTGTTAGCTTAAAATGCATGCGCAATTTGTTTTTGCTTGTGTTCATTTCGTGCGGAGAAAAATAATACTTATGACGCTGGTCCTGGAATGCGGCACGTCGAACAACCCGTCAAACATCGTAGTGCCTTCACCAAAGTGATCAGTTATGCTCATACATAGCACATTGAGCTTAAGTCAAGACAAGTTGACTATACACAAGGATCAATTGATGCAATGCGCAATGTATCTTGCCCTTTCTTTCCGACTGGTCCAAAAAACTGGCAAAAACAAGCTGCGTCCACATATGTGGACGTATAGCAGGTTCAAAATTCCTAGAAGAAGGGCTTAACTCTCGTTGGTTTTCGTTGTGTAGCCCCCTTACAAACTTTATTACCTGCTGGCTGGAGTGTGTTGAACTTGTGAATAAGGTATGAATCTGCATATTTTCTGTCCCTTTGGGATCGGAAGTTTTACTGAAGTATGTAAAGTTTGAGATGTTCGAAATTGTGACCTGCTACATTAAAATGCTGTGCCACTGCTTTGGGTAACTTCGCCGTGTCCGCGCGATGCCCGTTAAATCTAACATTAACAGGTTGTCCCTCCCCTAACAGAGACATCTGCGAACGTTAGCAAACAAACAGATACAGACACACGCATCGGGTCAGACCTCACCACTAACACAAATAGTAGTAAGAAAACACCCCCTGAAAGCGTTGTGCCCCGGAGGTCTGCCCGACTCCAACAGAAATGACTAACGACACCAAGGACAGGAAAGGCAACCGCAAATCTCCGTCTTTTCTCCAATCCTGTAAGCTCGCCGCAAAACAAACAAACTACAGAATGCATTTGAAGAAATACTCTAGCTACGTTAAAGAAAAGAAAATTCCGCAATGTCCTAAAATTAAGATGAGATGTGCTCTTGGTACCCTACCGCATAAACTATTAGCGAAATGGAACAGCATTTTAGTAAGCGCGTCTTTGTCATTAATAGATATTTTAAAAGAACATTGCGCAAATCAACTTGCTTCAATAACCAACCAACTTAATAGCGTTAAACTATCTGAAAAGGAAACTGAAGAAGTTGCCCAAATTGCACAACGTAGAGAAGATAAATTGCTGATCAAGGAAAAGCGAAAAGAAAACCGTGCTATGAACTCTGCCCTCAATATTTCGATGAACACGGTAGAAAGCTCCGCAATCCCAGCCAAACACCCAGAATGCCGTTGCGAAGTGGTAGACATATCACAAAGCTTAAGTGCAGTCGATATAGATCTACTCAAGCGCGGCCTTACATTTTGTCCCACGAACAATGCCGCGAACGAGTACCAGCTCCACAAAAATATAACTGAGTTTTCAAGACGTTTGCGCATCAAGGAATTCTTTTTTGATAAGGCAGATACGGAAGACGTAACCAATGACTCTTTGCGTCCGCCAAGCACTTGGACACCATATACAGAACAATGCCAAGAGTTAGATCAATATATAAATCAAGTCTCGTGGGAAATTCTGAGCACAGCTAAACGGAGTCGAAAGCCGAAGAACTTAACTTATGCAGAACACGAGGTCTTGAATCAACTTTCAAACAGAAAGGACATTGTTAGAAAACCAGCGGACAAGGGTGGTAGTATAGTAATCTGGCCTATGGAAAAATATAAAAACGAAGCTAACAAACAACGCAGCAACAACACGCACTATCGAAAATTAGCCTCGGACCAGGCTCAAGACTATAGTAATAGCATACAACACACGATCACAGATTTTCTAGCCAGGGAATTAATCACACACTCTGAGCACCGGTTCCTAATGCCTAAAAATAAAAAAAGCAGGCCGCTTCTATCTTCTTCCTTTAGCGAAGCGTTCGAACTGGCTAATGGGTCGTCCTCTCGAGCACCTGCTAGTGGGTCGCCCTCTTCGGCTCTTTTCGAGGAGAACGCAGGTCGCGCTGAGAGTCGGCCCGCCTTCACTGTCGCTGTGTCGTCGAGTATCGTCGCCGATAATAAACCTCTTTATACTTTGATGGAGAGTGCTGGGCCTTCACAACAACTTCGGCCCTCATTCGATGCCCCTCTCTCTTCGATCCCGTACCCTGCCGCCTACCATGCCTCAAGACGCCTCCAAGCAAACGCCCCCGCCCGCACCGACCTCATGTCCCGGTGTCCCTCGTATTCGCCACCCTCCAGTCTTCACTGGCGCCGATGGTACCGACGTGGAGGACTGGCTCGCGATTTACAAGCGCGTGAGTGTCCCCAATAAATGGGCCGATGCAGGAAAATTGACTAACCTGGTTTTCTACGTCGCGGGTGTGGCGGGCCTTTGGTGACCTTCGTGCGCGCGGAAATCGCGCGCCAGTTCTCTCCGTTGGACTTTGCTTGCCCTGGCTACGCTCAACAGCCGTCGACCACCCTTCTGCCTCCCCTCCGTCGAGCAATTGAGCAGGAAATCGCGAAGGTCATGCCCGTGTGGCATACTTTTCTTCTTCTTCTGGCACGACGCAGTTGGGACATAAACTAGTAGTGGGTAGTCTGCTGAGGAGGAAGAAGAAGTAGTTGGAACAATGGCGGAGATACATTAATAAACCGCGCTGTGTTTTCGGAACCGCGTTTCAGAGTGCTATATTTATTGGTGACCCGGACTACGAACGCGACCTTCCATGGAGCAGCGTGAGCATCTCGACGGCCTCAGCCCTGGTACCGCTGCCACTGCACCTGGCCATGTACCCTCTTCGGGTGTTGTTGGAGGTACTACTACCATAACGCTACCACAGCTGTGGCTTGCCGATCCCTCCTTATGGTTCATTCAAGTCGAGAACAAGTTCCGCATTCATCGCATCACGTCAGAAGTTCGCAAGCATGAGATCCTCGTTGAAGCGTTGCCGCCACAGGCAATGGCCGAAATACGCGACATCCTCGTGGGCCCGCCTGGTGACACTCCATATACGACAGTCAAACAGGCTCTTCTTCACCGACTCGTTCCGCCTAAGCATCGGCGCATTCAGCAACTTCTGTGCAACGAAGAGCTCGGGGACCGCCGTCCTACACAGTTTCTACGTCACCTGCAGCATCTGCTTGGGGACCAGCCGGACGGCTTGGAAACATCCATACTACGTGAGTTGTTTCTACAGCGTCTTCCACCTACCGTGCGAATGGCTCTTGTCCCAGCTCAGGATAAGACGCTGTCGGAGCTGGCAGAAATGGCCGATGACATGATGGACGTTGCTCCGGCACTCATAAACGCTGCCCACACCTCTCCGATTTCCGAAGCAGATTCCCTTCGAGAAACGGTAAAAGATCTCGCAGCTGAAGTCGCCAACTTGCGTCTGCAATTGCTGAGCATTCGCAACTTAAATGACCAGCCTCGTCCACACCGACCATCTCTCACGTCGCCTGCTCCGCAACGGCCCCGCCACCAGCCCGAGCACCGCTTTTCACCGCGGAACACATGCTACTATCACCGGCGTTTTCGTGCCGCGGCTCGCAGATGTGTGCCACCCTGCTCATGGCGCATGGGAAACGCTCCGGCCGATCGTCAATAACAGCGGCGGGCGATCAAGGCCAAGCATCAAGCCGCCTCTTCCACATCACCGACAGAACCACAGGTCTTCGCTTGCTGGTGGACACTGGAGCAGAAGTCAGCATAATTCCAGCGTCCAAAACTGACCGGCGTCTCCGCGAGAAGTCAACTCCTTTACAAGCGATCAATTCTTCGGTCATCGCAACTTACGGACAGAAGTCTCTGACCCTTGATCTCGGTCTCAAGAGGAAACTGCAGTGGTTATTTTGGATGGCAGACGTACGCTACGCAATCTTAGGCGCCGATTTCTTAAGGCATTTTCATCTGCTCGTGGATATGAACCGCTGTCGCCTGGTGGATAGCTATAAAGGCTTATCGGTCAATGGTTTTCTGTCACGCGCTACGGCCCTAAACCCCACTTTCGTGAAACCGCCTACGTCACCATATACAGCTCTGCTCAACGAGTTTCCGGAGATTACAACGCAGTCTCCAATGGATAAGACCCCCAAGCACACTGTGACCCACTGCATCGTAACCACAGGCCCACCGGTTCACTGCCGCCCTCGCCGACTTGGCCCTGATAAACTTCGCATTGCTCGCAACGAGTTTGAGCATATGTTACAGCTGCAGATCATTCGTCCGTCATCAAGCTCGTGGTCGTCGGCGCTACACATGGTTCCCAAGAAGAACAATGACTGGCGGCCCTGTGGTGATTATCGGGCTCTCAATGCAGTCACCGTTCCAGATCGATACCCGTTACCCAATATTCAGGACTGTACTGCCTTTTTAACCGGCACAACAGTATACTCGAAGATTGATCTCGTGAAAGCTTATCACCAGATCCCCGTTGAGCCTTCTGACATTCCCAAAACTGCAATAATTACCTCATTTGGACTCTATGAGTATTTACGAATGCCCTTCGGTTTGAGAAACGCAGCTCAGACATTTCAGCGTTTTATAGACGAAGTCACAAGAGGCTTGCCGTTTTGTTTCGCCTATATCGACGATCTTCTCGTTGCCAGCAAGGACGCTGAAACGCACAAGGCACATCTACGTGAGCTTTTCACTCGACTGCGTGATTACGACCTTGTCATCAATGTAGAAAAGTGTCAGTTTGGAGTCTCGGAGATAGCATTCCTCGGACATCAGATCACTAAAGATGGCATCACTCCTCTACCTGACAAGGTTCAAGCTATCCTCGAGTACCCGCCTCCCACGTCCATACGTAGTCTGCGACGTTTTCTCGGACTCGTCAATTTTTATCGCCGCTTCATCCCTACATGCTCTACACTGCTGCAGCCTCTGGAAGCACTACTCTCGACTTCGCAAGCCGAGTCAGCCGCACTTCCCTGGGACACGGTCGCGGATCAATCTTTTGCCGCCGTTAAGACCAAACTCGCCCAGGCCACCCTCCTCCATCACCCTTCACCAACTGCTCCCACTAGCCTCATGGTGGACGCTTCTTCAGAAGCAGTTGGAGCCGCTCTTCATCAATGGATCAATGGTGCATGGGCTCTAATTTCCTTCTTCTCCCACAAGTTACGCGACACTGAGCGCCGATACAGTACTTTCGGACGGGAGCTCCTCGCGGCCTACCTTGCGGTGAAGCATTTCAGGTACTTCCTTGAAGGGCGACAATTTGCCATTCTTACTGACCACAAGCCACTTGTTTCGGCTTTACGTTCCTGCAGTGCCACGCACACTCCTAGAGAACTTCGGCACCTTGCTTTTATTGCCGAATTCACCACAGACATACGTTATGTAAAAGGCAGCTTTAACAGTGCAGCGGACGCTCTCAGTCGTATTACCATCAATGCCACGACAGGCACCACCGACCTTTCATTGTCTTCGCTCGCGGAGGCACAGGTATTAGACGATGAGCTTCCACGACTCCGATACTCTACTTCCCTCCGACTGGAACAAGTCAACTTTCCGGACGACGACGTTACGCTCTGGTGCGATGTTTCACACAACTGCACTCGTATCTATGTTCCTTCACAGCTGCGTCGTGCTGTTTTTGACACCCTCCACTCCATCTGCCATCCAGGCGTAAGAGCTACGCAACACCTGGTCACTGAACGCTATGTCTGGCCGCGCATACGCGCTAACATTCGTGACTGGGTTCGCACTTGCACAGCGTGTCAGCGTATCAAGGTACAACGGCACACCAAGCCTCCATGGGGAAAATTCCCTCTCCCTGATGCACGTTTCGACACCATTCATTTGGACATTGTCGGGCCTTTACCTCCATGTCGGGGAAATACGTATTTGCTTACGTGTATTGACAGGTACACTAGGTGGCCTGAAGCAGCTCCAATGCCTGACATCACGGCAGAAACAGTTGCTCGTACCTTTCTTGCTACCTGGATTAGCCGTTTCGGTGTACCATCAACGGTGACTACCGATCGAGGCAGACAGTTTGAGTCAGCGCTTTTCACCTCTGTCACATCTCTACTGGGTTGTGCGCGTATTCGCACAACTGCGTATCATCCAGCATCAAATGGCTTAGTGGAGAGACTCCACCGTCATCTAAAAGCAGCACTCGCCTCGCAGCCTCACGCCGAAGATTGGGTATCACACCTCCCCATCGTGCTTCTCGGCCTGCGTTCAACACTTCGGCCAGAACTTGCCTGCTCTGTAGCCGAGATGGTTTATGGCTGCACACTCCGTTTGCCTGGTGACCTCGTCAGCCCCGTTACTACGCAGAGTGTTTCGGATCCATCTTCTTTCGTCCAGCGTCTGCGGGTCTTCATGCAAAACTTGCGCCCATCACCAACTTCAGCTCACACTAAGAACGACGTTTTTCTGCCGGCAAACCTACAGACATCTTCACACGTTTTTGTTCGTGTCGATGCGTCTCGCCGTGCTCTTCAGCCTCGCTATGACGGTCCTTTCCCAGTCATCAAGCGTTCTGAACATCATTTTACAATCCTGCGTAATGGGTATGAAGACACAGTCAGCATTGAAAGGATCAAGCCGGCACCCATTCTGACAAGCTCCGTCTGATCATTTTTTTTTCTTCAAGTGCCCACGGCCACTTGTCTGCAGGGGGGGCCTATCTGTGGCATACTTTTCTTCTTCTTCTGGCACGACGCAGTTGGGACATAAACTAGTAGTGGGTAGTCTGCTGAGGAGGAAGAAGAAGTAGTTGGAACAATGGCGGAGATACATTAATAAACCGCGCTGTGTTTTCGGAACCGCGTTTCAGAGTGCTATACCCGAGTACCACCAGCACCATCCTGCTCCTGCACCTCTAAGTTACGCCCAAGTTGTCGCAAGAGCGCCTCCACCAATCGCTACGGCTGCCCCACACATTTAAGCCGAAGCCTCCGGTCGTCCTCACTCTTTCGAAGCGGATGTACCGGTAACCTACGCCGACGTCACGCACAGGCCAAGACTGCAGCCCACCATGCAGTCCTATCAGTTGCCGCCCCGTCAATCTCGTCCTGCATCATGGGCGGGCCTGCCCCAGCGAACTGATGGCGCACACCTGACAACCGCCCCATATGCTTCGCATGCGGTTACGCTGGCCACGTGGCCTGCTATTGCAATCGCGTGCAGCCGCCTAGAGACGTGTCGCCTGCTACCAGCCAGTCAAACCGCCCATATTACGACCCACCTACGCCTCCGCCGCCGACGTCTCGCCCACCTGCATCTACCCGCCGTTCACCGTCACCACGACGCCGCTCGCTGTCACCGATGCGGTCACGTCCGGTCCTACGCGACCAGGAAAACTAGTCGTCGCAGTCCACGAGGCAAGGTGCTGCGACGCTATCGAACTGCGAAAGCCGTCAGCGAAGCCCATCGAACGTGATAGACGTTTTTGTGGACTGTGTTCGCGCATCCGCCCTTATCGATACTGGAGCCGCCGTGTCCGCTATGGGCGCTAAACTAAGCCGCCTGCTACGAAAAGTGACGACGCCACTTTCCGGGCTCTCCCTCCGTACAGCCAGCGCCCAAAGTATTCACCCGACGGCAGTATGCACAGCCCGTGCCATCTTTCAGGACGCTCTGTACGCCGTCGAATTCATTATAATTTCTTCATGCTCTCATGACGTCATCCTGGGATGGGATTTTCTCGCCAGCTACGACGCCGTCATTCATTGCGCACCAGCGGAAATAGAGCTCTTACCATTCTCAGATTTGACGCTGGCAGACAGTTCATCGGCTGCGACCAAGATATTTGTCAAAGACTACATCACAGTTCCTGCAAATTCGTCAACGGCTGTGTCAGTCTATTGCACTGGTCTCTGCGACGCCTTTGCACTCCTTTCTCCATGTGACCGCGTTTTCACTAGGAAAGGCTTGCTGGTGCCACCCATTTGCAACCGTGTAAATCACTCAGGACGAAACGGATATTTTTGTGACCAACCCATCCCCGTTCATTGTTACGTTGGTGCGAGGGGAATGTCTCGGCAGAGCGGAACTCCTCGAAGACGCACAAGTTATGGACGCACCGGGTGGCACGCACTGCGCCAGCTCCCGTACGCTCAGTGCTGTTTCCACATCTGACTCGGCATCCGCTGATATATTTCTTTCCTCGATTGCTGACAACCTTACGTCGGTCGAGCGTTCCCAGCATCTATGCCTGCTGGAAGAATTTCGTTCTTCATTTGATGTCGCGCAAACGTCTCTCGGCCGCAAGTCTGCTGTCACCCATTGCATCTTCACTGGCTCCCAATCACCACTGCGGCAACGTCCATATCGCGTATCTCTTGCAGAGCGTCGTGTAATTAACGAGAGATTTGGCGACATGCTTCGCCGCGACGTTATTCGACCCTCAAAGAGTCCGTGGGCGTCTCCTGTCGTTCTTGTTGCGAAGAAGGATGGCTCTGTGCCGTTCTGTGTGGACTACCGACGACTGAATAAGATCACCCGTAAGGACGTTTATCCCCTACCTCGAATAGACGACGCCATTGACAGCCTGCAAGGAGCAAAATGCTTTTCGTCGCTCGATTTGCGCTCAGGGTACGGGCATGTCCCCATGGCTGCTGACGCTCGACCGAAGACAGCCTTTGTCACCCCGGATGGCTTGTACGAATTCAATGTCATGCTGTTTGGGCTGTGTAATGCGCCCGCGACTTTTGAGCGTATGATGGATACCATTCTGCGCAACTTGAAATGGCACACATGCATCTGTTACCTCGACGACGTGGTCGTTTTCGCCCCGGACTTCTCCACGCATCTTCAACGCCTACGGCATGTGTTGACAAGTTTGAGGGACGCCGGGCTACAACTGAATCTAAAGAACTGCCGTTTTGCAGCACGCAGCTGACAATACTCGGCTACGTCGTATCCCAGGACGGAATTCTCCCCGATCCAGCCAAACTTCGGGCCGTGTCAGAGTTCCCCAAACCTACGTAGGACTATGCTCCTACTTTCGGCGCTTCATCCGCAACTTCGCGACTACCATATCGCCGCTGACGAAGCTCCTTGGCAGCAACGGGCCCCTCAATTCGTGGTCCTCAGAGTGCGATGACGCTTTCACAAAGGTCCGTAGTTTGTTGACGTCTCCTCCGATACTACGCCACTACAACCCTACGGACCCTACAGAGGTACACGCGGACGCCAGCGGTGTTGGCCTCGGCGCTGTCCTTGCGCAGCTCAAACCTGGGTTCCCGGAATACGTCGTGGCATATGCAAGTCGTACGCTTATTAAAGCTGAGACCAACAATACCGTTACGGAGAAAATGCCTGGCAATCATGTGGGCCCTTACGAAGTTCCGACCTTATTTGTATGGTCGCCCATTTGATGTCGTCACCGACCATCATGCACTGCGCTGGTTGTCGTCCTTGAATGATCGCTCAGGCCGTCTCGCCCGCTGGGCACTTCTCCTGCAAGACTACGACATCCGCATGCTGTACCGCAACGGATGCCAGCATGCTGACGCCGACGCCCTGTCCCGCTCTCCCTTGCCTGACGACAATGCCCCCAGCTCAGTGTCTCACTTTGCCGTTTCTTCCCTCGACATTCACACCATCGCTACCGAACAGTGCAAGGATCAATGAATTGCCTCACTGATAGACTTGCTGACTAATCCATCGGCCACACCGTCTTCTCGCGCATTGCGTCGTCAAGCCCACCATTTCGCCGTTCGTTACGACCTCCTCCACCGACGCAATTACGATGGCGACGGTCACCAGTGGCTACTAGTAATACCTCGTAGTCTGCGTTCTCACATATGTGAGTCGTTCCACTCTGATCCGCAGTGTGCACACTCTGGGGTATCGTAAAACGTACCACCGCATTCGCCAACGGTACTTTTGGCGAGGAATGTACCGCTACGTGCAGAAGTTCGTTCGCTCCTGCATCGATTGTCAGCGCCGGAAAACTTCAACGCACCTGTCGCCCGCAGGTCTGCAACCTCTACCTTACCCTGACCGGCCGTTTGGGCGCGTCGATTTCTACGGGCCACTTCCTGTGACGTCCGCTGGTAACCGCTGGGCCATCGTCGCTGTAGACTTCCTCACGCGATACGCTGAAACTGCCGCCCTCCCTGCGGCTACAGCACACGATGCGGCCTCCTTCTTGCTCCACCGATTCATGCTGCGTCACGGTCCACCCCAGGAGCTGCTCAGTGATCGAGGCCGTGTCTTCTTGTCGGAAGTCGTCGATGCCATTCTCAAAGAGTGCAACGTTGTTCACCGCAAAACTACTGCTTACCACCCGCAGACGAATGACCTCACCGAACGCTTTAACCGCACGCTCGGCGACATGCTCTCGATGTACGTCGCCGCCGACCACACAAATTGGGATGCCATTCTGCCCTTCGTCACGTACGCCTACAATACCGCCCCTTAGAGCACTACTGGTTTGTCACCCTTTTTCTTATTGTACGGCAGGCACCCGTCGCACACAATCGGCACAATCCTTCCCTACAAGCCGGATCGCTCTGAATGTGCACCTATTTCTGCCACAGCCAGACTTGCTAAGGAGTGTCGTGAGCTCTCGAAGACCTTCACTACGCATAACCAAGATTGGCAGAAGAGCATTCGCGGTGACACCACCGCTTCTGCGCCTACGTTCCTCCCTGGAGTGCTCGTTTGGCTCTCTGTCCCTACCACTGCAACTGGCCTCTCTTTCAACCTACTGCCCAAATACGAAGGCCCCTACCGTGTCGTCGAATGCACATCCCCGGTCAACTATCCTGATCGAACCCAAAGAACCATATTTGGACATGCGCCTTCGCGGGCGCGACATTGTCAAGGTTGACCGCCTGAAGCTCTACCACGACCCCCTCATAGTGACAAGTTGCTAGGTCGCCAGGCGGCTCCGTTTTTGTAAACGGGGTAATTGTAGCGAAGCGTTCGAACTTGGTAATGGGTCGTCCTCTCGAGCACCTTCTAGTGGGTCGCCCTCTTCGGCTCTTTTCGAGGAGAACGCAGCTCGTGCTGAGAGTCTGCCCGCCTTGACTGTCGCTGTATCGTCGAGTATCCTCGCCACTAATAACGCTCTTTATATTCCGAAGATTCATAGGGTGTCTATAGATCCACTGCTTATTGCGCAAATCCTGGGTAGGCCTAGAGTATCTAACAACAATACACCTACTGAGTCGCTATCAACGTTTCTAAATCATCATTTATCTAAAATACCATATAACCTACCGTCTTTTTTGCAAGATACACCTCATTTCCTACGAATAATAGATTCTATTAACGAAACACAAACACTCTTGGATCAGGCCATTCTGGTGACATTAGATGTCTGCTCCTTGTATACGAATATATCTATCGCTGAAGGGATTGAAGCGGTCTCAAAATCACTCATAGAAAGCAAGGAAGCACATTATGCTGAAGTTTACCTATTGTTACAGAAATTAGTCCTGGACGCTAAATTACTTTGAATTTCATTCGTCCTACTACCTGCAAACTTTCGGCACAAGTATGGGAATCCCTTTTGCGCCAACATTTCTATGGGACAGTTAGAATCAGAGCTGTTGGAATCATGTCCAGCGAAGCCTTCCACCTATCTCCGTTACATAGACGACGTATTTATCACATAGGAACATGGCGTAAGTACACTAAACGCATTCATTGACCAGTGTAACAAGTTTCACTCTAGTATTAAATTCACCAAGCGGCCTTCTTCCAGTGAAATTAAGTTCCTAGACACGACGGTATCTATCGAAGCAGGAAAATTAAAGACGACGCTTTACAGAAAACGAACAGACAGCCAGCAATACCTAGATTACACTAGTCATCACCCGCGACACTGCAAATAAGGCATATTTGTAGGACAGGCGAGGCGTATAAGAAGGATTTGTAGCGACGACAGCGACTAAGTTCACCACTTAAGCAACCTAAACGAAACATTACTGAAAAGAAATTACTCGCAAGATGCTCTAAACAAGCTCTACAACGAAGCATGTCAACTAGATAGGAAATCATCACTAGCTCAAAGGGCCCCCGTAGCACAGCCCAACCAGCCGCCAGCATTTATAACCAAATACTCATTGCGCTACCAAACATAAATAATATCCTCCGTAAGTATCACCCAATACTGGCAAGCAACAAGCGTCTTAGAAAAGCGTTTCCCGGAGTGCCAAAGGTCGTGTATCGCCGGAATAGGAATTTTAAGGGCATGTTAGTGCATGCAAAAGTAAACCCTCATTCTACTGCCCACATAACACATTGCACTCGTCTAAGATGTAAGACTTGTAAACACCTTCAAGATGACGTTATAGGTAAAAGCACCGGAAGTGATTACGTCCATCATATAAAATCTAGTTTTACCTGCACTAGTTCAAACGTTATCTACATGATCGAATGTTCATATTGTCAAAAACGGTACATTGGCGAAACGGGACAACCTGTTATTGTTACATTAAACGGGCATCGCGCGGACACGGCGAAGAAGTCACCCAAACCAGT
Source organism: Rhipicephalus sanguineus (assembly GCF_013339695.2). NCBI lineage: Eukaryota > Metazoa > Arthropoda > Arachnida > Ixodida > Ixodidae > Rhipicephalus > Rhipicephalus sanguineus. Next base: position 132,014,192 of record NC_051184.2, on the reverse strand, counting down.
AGCACAGCATTTTAATGTAGCTGGTCACGATTTCGAAGATGTCAAACTCTACATACTTCAGTCAAACTTCCGGTCCCCAAGGACAGAAAATGAACAGTCATGCCTTATTCACAAGTTCAACACACTCCAGCCAGCAGGTATTAACGTTTCTAAGGGGACTCTTGCATCGATTCGGTATGGTACATACACAAAGAAAACCAACGAGAGTTAAGCCCTTCTTTTAGGAATTTCGAATTTGCTATTATAAAAATGCCACGTGCTTCCACTGACAATCATTCAGCGAAACGTGCACACCCCCCTCTCCCACCCTCCCCCACGTTTTTTTGATCCCCTTTTTTTCCTTTTTTCCCGCCTTCCTTATGACTCGTACAGTTCGTCACGCCGACCTCTCCTCCCCCTCCCCCACCCCCCCTCTGGAGAGGGCACGAAGCATATACACACGACAGCTAAGGAAATCATTTCCAGCCTTGAAGAAGGCAAGTCCACTTGTCGAAACGTTGGCTCGAGCAGCCACCCCCTGTTTACGGATTTTTTCATCGCGAACTTCCATCTTCCACTTCCTGCCGTTTTTTATGATTGGTTCAGGTGCGACGTGGCCTGGTCCTGGTTTTTAATCCTTTTTCGTATTGGCCCGGATATTCTGTGTTCAATGTTTTCCGTTCTGAACTAAAACTGTTTTTGCAGATTCACACTACGTCTATGTATGTCTGTTTTAGCACGAACCGTGTGATCAACGAAAAAAGATTAAAATTTTACTTGTTTTGAACGAGTTTGCTGTTGATGAGAAATCGGTCAGCTTTAAGTTTGTTCACTTAGCAACACACGAACGAAATGAAAAAATAGTTAACTAAATTTAACGAATGGCCGCATTGCCCGAGCGGCCAGCGTACCTGCAAGAGGGCACGAGCGCAATCCGCTTGCATGCGAAGCTGCGCAAAGTCGGAAAGGAGGGTTTCTGCGGCAACCCTCCTCCTCTCGGTTTCGCGTCATTTCTCTCTATTTGCCGACCTCACCAGTGACGTCATGAAAGAAGTGTTTTATTCGTGAATTATTTCTAGTTGGATACCCGGCAGTCGCAAGTGGTAGAGCAAAACCGCCATTTGGGCTAAACAAGGGGAGGCGCAAAGTAAAACAGGGACATAAAGATGAGATCGACAACACAGGCGCACACTCACAAATGGTAGTTTTATATGTGTTGCCTCTTCAATAAACTTCCAGTTGCGAGTGTGCGCCTGTATGGTTGGTTTCCTCTTTATGTCCCTGTTTTATTTTGCGCCTCCCCTTCTTTACGTTCAAGCGAATGGTGGAAGCGGCGCTACCGCAGCGTATGAGCATGCGAGAGCGTGTCCCATGGGAGGTATAGGGAGTGTCCGCACCCTGTCATCGGTACCGTCACACGTCGGACGCCGTCCAGCGTAATGACACTGTTCTAACTCGCTGTGCCGCAGCACACCCAAAAAAGTAAGATGTCACGTAGGCAAGCGACCCGATGCAGTCGGAGAAGTAAGAGCACAGCGCCCGCGGACGTCCGTTTCACGGCGGCACCGAACTAGAAGTGGAGTCGTGGGCTCCTTGCGTGCAAGTGGAACCGGGGCATTCAGAGCCACTGGTTAACCCGTGGCTACAGGCGCTCATTTGCCTCGATGGTTACAATACCTGGAGTGGAGAAGAGCAACAGGGAAAATACGACGCGAAAGAGGGGATTAGGGTTACACTGCTGCGCAACACGCATAAAGCTTGCGCCCAATAAGACAATGGCGGTGTCAAGCATTTCACGTCAGTGAGTCCACTATCCCTCCTTAAGTTGACTGTACCCACTAAGGAGGCGCTCACTCTAATATGGAGGAAGGAGGTTGGGCGAGGAACGCGACACATAGCAAGTGCCAGAAGAAGTACACCCTACGACAGCCCTGTCCTGTGTGGTACGTACGGGAGATGAACGATGTGTAACTCGGCCTGTCAACCTGAGGAATTTGTCCCTTGACCTGGCGGTTTTGAATCTCTTGGAGCTATTTGGCTTCTCTTTATTGAATATAGGAATATTTTTTGAAGGCTCTGCAAATGTTACCTTACGTGGCCCAATGATGGGCGTTACTGAGTAATCACGTGTTTCAACTACCAAAACCATAAATAATATCTACAACAAAATGTCCACACCTCTAAGTAAACTTATCCGAAACCCACCGCAATATACACATGCTCCTTCATTCGCCTTTCTAGAGAAAATTGCCTAAAACACTAGCTTAACCAAATCTGGCAACCTAGCCCGCTACACACAAGCTCCCTCATTCGCATTTCTACAACAAAATGCCTACAAGTCTAGCTTAAACGAATTTCGAAATCAAACCCACTACACACAGGCTCCCTTGTTCTCATTTCTAGAACAAAATACCTACAATTATACGTTAAACATATCTCGAAACCCAGCCCACTACACATGCGCTCCCTAATTCGCATTTCTACAGCAGAATTGCTACACCTCTAACTTAAACGAACCTAATGGCAGCCACTACACACACGTTCCCGAAATCTCATTTCTACAACAAAATTGCGACTCCTCTAACATTAACGCATATCGAAAAGCAGTGCACCACACACTCTCCTCGTTCAAAATTCTAGAAGAAAATGCCTAGAATTGTAGATTAAACAAATCTCGAAACCCAGACCACTACACACACGCTCCCTTATTCACACTTTTCCAACAAAATTGCTACACCTCTACCTGGATCGAATATCGACAGCCAGTCCACCACACACACGCTTTCTTATTCGCATTTCTACAACAAAAGAGCTACAGTCTAACTTGAACGAATCCGCAACCCAGCCCACTACACACACAATCCCTCATCCGCATTTCTACAACAATGTTGCTACACCTCTAACTTTACCGAATATCGAAGCCCAGTCCACGACACACACGCTTCCTCGTTCGCATTTCTAGAACAAAACGCCTACAATTGTAGCTTAAACGAATCGCGAAACCAAGCCCACTAAACACACGCTCCCTTTTTTGCATTAAAACAACAAAATTGCTACACCTCTAACCTAAAGAAATTCGAAACAGTCCACTATACACACGCTCCCGCATTCGCATTTCTAGAACAAAACGCCTAAAATGCTAGCTTAAACGAATATTGAAACCCAGCCCACTAAACATACTCCCTCATTCGCGCTTCTACAGCATCATTGCTGCACCTCTAACTTGTAGGGGTTTGTGGCTGTAGCCAGCCCTGAACCCTTTAGGGATGAGGCCGACACCCAAAGAGATACGTCTTTACTGGTACAAGCCTCGGCCGCAACTGCCCGCTGCCAGCGGCTGCCGCGTGACACGAGCGCACATGCGATCGTCGTTGTCTTCGACGCGCTCACAGCCGACGAGCGCCCCCATACTGCCCCCTCCCCTCGGCAAAAAGTGAACGAGAACTACGCGGGCAACTTCACAAGGGTAGCCCGCCAAGTTTTCTCGCTATCCTTGGCCACGGCAAACCGCACGTGGCACACACGACCACATGCCGGCGCTGTCCATCAACAACGCCTTGTGGGACCTCTTGGGCTGTTGGACGCTGTAACCACTCACTCGCGCAGAGGTACCGCAGCGCTGCCGCTGTTGCATGTCACCGTTGTCATAGTGGGCGTCTCGCCGAGTCAGCTTTTGCCGTTGTAGCCGTCCGGACCATTCCCGCACGGGCGGCGGCCACTCCTCCAGGTAGTAGTCGAACGCTGGCGACTTCGGCAGCCATGGGGTCGCGCCGACACCCACATAGAAGGCTTGATTGCCAGTGCCTCCGGCGCTCAATCCTCTGTCCTCGCTGGTGTTGGTACCTGATCGCTTTCCGCACTCTCTTTCGACACAGCTTTGGTCCTCGAAGACAGCCACCTTGCACACCAGGTCAGACACGCTGATGCAGTTGCTCGCGTTGGCCGCAGCTTCGTCCAACTGCTCCGCCTTTGTTGTCACCCTCTCCTAGGATTCCTGCAGCTGCGTCCGCTCTTCTTCCAGTTTGGATTATTTGTCCGGTTGCTGCTGCCTTGCCTCAAGCCCCGCCTTCAGTCGCCCGTTCTTCATGTCGGTCACGACCAGCACCTGTTTGAGCTTCGCAAGCTCTTCTTTCGTGGTCTTTTGTTCAGTCTCAATCCTCTTGAGGGTGTGCGCCACAACTCGGAGCTGCTTCTCCAGTTTAGAGACATTTCCCAACAAAGTATTCTTGCCGGCCTCGAGCCCTTGGATCCACTCCTGGTTCTCCTTGTACTCGGCTTCCTTGTTGCTGAGTTCCGCAGTTAGTGCCTGCGCTCGACTGAATTTTCGGTTGCAGTCCTGCTGGGCCTGTGAGAGCTGCGCACTGAGGTCAGCCGCCTGCATCTGTAGCTCGTCCAGCTTACAGTGCTCGTTCTGCGCGCTGTCGCTGGAGCACTTCTTCGTGGCTGCGCCGCACGTTTGCCAGTTCAGTGTCCCTCTCCAGCAACTGCTCCTCGAACTCGGCACACTGCTGCTGCTGATCCCTGAGGCGCTGCTGAGCATCTGCAAGTAGCCTCTCCATGCGACTGCACTCCAGCGAGTCCTCGGCCGCCTTTTGGTTCAGGTTGAAAATCTCAGCTACAAGGGTCTGGTTTTGTCACTCCAGAATGTCTTGGCCTCGAAAAAAATGTTGCTGTGACTCGTCCAGATTCATTGCGAACTGTTTCTCCAGAGTACGGATCTTGTCCTCCAGGTCAGAAATGTGGTGATTCTTCTCGTCAATCATGGTGGTTTCCTTGGATATGTAGACTCACGCTCCAGCTGGCTGATTCGGGTAGCCTGCTGCAATGTATCCCGCTTGAGACGATCCACTTTAGGTTCCAGGGCAGCGTTGTCCCTCTCAAGGTCACGAGGCCGGATCACCTCGGTGACGGACTCCGATACGCATGACGTTAGTCTCGTGTCCCTGTGTTCCGGTATCTTCTGTTTTCAACTCTTATGTCTGGTCTTCTTTCTTTTCTTTACGGCTGCCGCATCGCCGTCATCCCGGGACTTTCCGACCTCTGCGTCAAGGTCATCGCAGTCACCGGCCGTGTCCCCGAAAAGCGCGTCCTCCAACGCCGTGTTCGCCTCACCGTGCCGGGGCTTTGCACCGTCGTTGGCGGACGATGCGTCGCTGGCGCGGCGCTTGTCGTCCGGCGGTGCCGGCCCGCCGCCCAAGCTCGCATGAGCTTCGACGCCGACCTCGTCAGCGCATGCGTCGTCGGCGCTTTCGTTGTCGGCCTTAAGTGCCGCCTCGCCACACGAGCGCGCCAGAGCCTCCTTGACCTGCACGGGCAGCGGGACGCCGAAGTAAGCACCGAGGTGCTCCAGGGCGACGATGGCACGCCGCTGCTCGTCGGGGGTCATTTTCCCGAAAAGGCAGAGGCACACGAGGGTCTCGACCGGGTGATGTAGGAGGACCAGGTCGTAGACCCCGTAGGCGGCCATGTCCAGGAACGCCCGTTTCAGCGCCCATAGCTCCGCGAAGGCGATATCGCCGTGCAGAGGGCCGAAATCAGGAGCTGCTGGGATCCGGCGGGCGATGATCGGGCAGTACATGGCGAGGCGGGGTCCTTCCCGTTGGGCACCAGATGTAGGGTTTTGCGGCTGTATCCAGCCCTGAAGCCTTTAGGGATGAGGCCGAGACCCAAAGAGATACGCCTTTACTGGTCAGAGCCTCGGCCGCAACTGCCCGCTGCCAGCGGCTGCCGCGTGACACGAGCGCACATGCGATTGTCGTTGTCTTCGACGCGCTCACAGCCGCCGAGCGCCCTCATAAACTTTAACAAATATCAAAACGAAGTCCTCCACACACACGTTTCGTCGTTCGCATTCCTAGAGCAAAATGCCTACAATTCTAGCCTAAACGAACCTCGAAAGCCAGTCCACCAGACACACGCTCTCTTATTCGCATTTCTACAACAAAAATGGTACACCTCTAGCTTAAACGAATCAGAAACCCAGCCCTGCACACACACTGCCTCATTCGCATTTCTACTACAAAATTGCTACACCTCTAACTTTAAAGAATATCGAAACCCAGTGCACTACACACACGCTCCCTCAATCGCATTTCTACAACAAAATTGCTACGCCTCTAACTTTAACGAATATCGAAAAATATTCCACCACACAAACGCTCCCTCGTTCATATTTCTAGAAGAAAATGCCTACAATTCTAGCTTAAACAAATCTCGAAGCCAGCCCACTACACACACGCTCCCTTATTCGCATTTACAGAAGAAAATTGCTACACCTCTAACCTAAACGAACTCGAAAGCCAGCCCAACACACACACGCTCCCTCAGTCGCATTTCTACAACAAAATTGCTGCATCTCTACCTTTAACAAATATAGAGCCCAGCCCACAACACACACGTTTCCTCATTCGCATTTCTAGAACAAAACTCCTACAGTTCTAACCTTAAGGTATCTCGAAACCCAGCCCAATACACATGCTCCCTCATTCGCATTTCTGCAACAAAATTGCTACACCTCTAACTTTAACAAATATCAAAACGCAGTCCTCCACACACAAGTTCCGTAGTTCGCAACTCTAGAGCAAAATGCCTACAATTCTAGCTTTAACGAACCTCGAAACCCAGCCCACCAGACACACGCTCCCTTATTCGCATTTCTACAACAAAACAGCTACACCTCTAACTTAAACGGATCCGAAACCCAGTCCACCACACACACGCTTCCTCGTTCGCCTTTCTACAGCAAAATGGCTACAGTTCTAGCTTAAACAAATCTCGAAGACCAGCCCACTACACACATGCTCCCTCATTCGCGCTTCTACAGCAACATTGCTGCACCTCTAACTTTAACAAATATCAAAACGCAGTCCACCACACACACGTTCCGTCGTTCACATTTCTAGAGAAAATGCCTACAATTCTAGCTTAAACGAACCTGAAAATCCAGCCCACTACACACACGCTCCCACAATCGCATTTCTACAACAAAATGGCTACACCTCTAACTTTAACGAATATTGAAAAGTTGTCCACCATACAAACGCTCTCTCGTTGACATTTCTAGAAGACGCCTACAATTCTAGCTTAGACAAACCTAGAAACCCATGCTGAATCTACCGCTGCAAAACGTTGGCGGGAAACGCCATGCCGCGCACAAGACGCGCGAAGAAGCGGGCCTAAGGCGGGGCTGCTCGAGAGCACGCCATAAAGAAAAGAAGTGTTGAACCAGGGCAACACGGGTGTCGGCCTCTTTGTCGCTACATTATTTGTGCCGAAAACCCGGGAGAAGGCCGACATCCTCCGCACCGATGCCGTACTGAGGATGAACAAGTTAGGCAGAGATCGAGGCGTCCTTCGCGGTGCCACTGCCCGATTCCTGTCCGAGGCCAGCGAGATCCTCCTGCAAGGCACAGTACCGTCCTCCGCCGACTTGCAGAAACTCATCGACGAGCTTCGCTACAAGAACTCCGCTCTCGCTGACCTGGACAAACGGATCGTCTATGCCCTTGAAGGTGAGGTGTTTGACGAGGAAATTACAGGCGCTATTGTGTACCACGAGAAGATCGTGAAAGCCATCAGCACGCTTCGGTCCGCGCTGAACGCGCGTGCATCGGTTGGCCCTACCATCATCGAAGCCAACCAGCCGAGGCATGCGGATACAATTGACGGATCCAGCAGCTACATGGAAGCTGCCCGCTCGGACAGCATCTGCCAAAGCCTCGCCGGGAACAGTAGGCCACGAGCACCGGGCTTCCGAGTCGCCTTGCCGAAACTTGAAGTACCCACCTTCAGCTGCGAGAACCATGAGTCGCCGGGTTTCTGGGAGCACTACGAGGCGACCACTCACACGCACCCCAAGCTCACAGACATCGAAACGTTTAAGTGCTTGAAGCCTAACTTGGCCGGCGCTAGGAGGCGAGCCACCGAAGGAACAAGCCTGACTGAGAAGTATTACAACGTTGCCGTCAAGGTGTCCACCGAAGGGTATAGCCGAAAAGATCTCGTCGATGATCACGCAGACAGCCTGCTTGCCATTGAGCCGATCGAGTCTTCGTCCCAAGTATCAAGGCTGCAGGACGTGCACGACAAAATCGAATTCAGGACCAGCTGTTTGGTCAGCCATGGCGCGCCGTTTGCAGAGAACGCGGCTGTTCCAGACCGAGTACTGTTGCACTTATTGCCAGTATACCAGGCTATCCTGTACCGTAAGCGCACAAAGACCGAAACAGACATCGCGGACTCTGCAGGGCAATCGAGACAAGAGAAAGTGAAGGAAAACCTGAAGTTCATTGAAGCTGAAGTGGACAGTCGGGAACAGAGACGAATCTCATGTGAGAAAACCACCTCAGGGAAAGTGTCAGAAAACCGTGAGGCAGCGGACACCTCGACATCGCCTCATCTACCGACCACCATAGCACTGACCGCGCGGTCATCTCCAGGAGTTACTTCAAGGCCAAGACAGACCTTATGTCTACGCTGCAGCATTTCAGGAGGCGTGACGCGTGATTGCCGAGCCACACCGTCAGAAGAGGAAACGTTTGCACAGCTACGGAGGCACGGCATCGATTGGGAGGAGCCTCTTCCACCTGACGTCGAGGACTTGCGCAAGTGGGCATCGGAACTTCCTGTTCTTTCTGACCATCACTTTTCATGTTACCCGTCATTGACATCTGAAGACCATAGAGGCGTGACAGTACATGACCGCCCTCTAACGCAACTCTGCGAGGAAACCAAGGATGCACGGGTGCTGACACCCTGGCACCTCCTAACCGGCAACCACGTCGTGCGGCTACCAGCAAGAACTGCAGGGTATTTGCCTGGTTCGACCGCGCATGACCTGCGAAGGCGCGTCAAGTGCGAGGACGAGCTTCTGCAACGATTGTGGAAAAGCAGGAAGAAAGAATATTTGCTTCGCCTGCGCTCCGCTCATCAGTGCCATCCTTATTCGTTCCGACAGCACGTTGGCGACATTATGGTTATCCATAATGACAACGTGTCGGTACTGCAGTAAATGTCACTAGAGTGGTCAAGGCGTAGCCAGGCAAGGACGGCATAGCGAGATACTTCAAGCTCGCCTACACAAACGGCCATCAAGTCCGGCGCACGGCTCAGCGGATGCACCTAATGGATGCAAACGACCACAGCGCGGCCCCGGGAGGATGTTGAATCTACCGCGGGAAAACGTTGGCGGGAAACGCCTTGCCGCGTACAAGACGCGCGAAGAAGCGGGCGTAAGGCGGGGCTGCTCGAGAGCACGCAATAAAGAAAAGAAGTGTTGAACCAGGGCAACACGAGTGTCGGCATCTTCTTTGTCGCTACAACCCAGGCCACTTCACACACGTTCCCTTCTTCACATTTCCACAACAAAATTTCTACACCTCTACCTGCAACGAATATCGAAACCCAGTCCACTACACACATGCTTTCTTATTCGCATTTCCAGAAACAATTGCTACATCTCTAACCTAAACGAACCCGAAATCCAGCACAACACACGCAAGCTCCCTCATTCGCATTTCTGCAACAAAATTGCTGCATCTCTACCTTTAACGAATATAGACCCCAGTCCACAACACGCACGTTCCCTCATTATCATTATTAGAATAAAACGCCCAATATTCTAGCCTAAACAAATCTCGAAACCCAGCCCAATACAAACATGCTCCCTCATTTTCACTTCTACAGCAATATTGCTGCATCTCTACCTGTAGCGAATATCGAACCCAGCCCACAACACACACGTTCCCTCATTCGTGCTTCTACAGCAACATTGCTGCACGTCTAACTTTAACAAATATCAAAACGCAGTCCTCCACACACACGCTCCATTATTCGCATTTCTAGAACAAAAAGCCTACAATTGTAGCGTAAAGGACTCTCGAACCCCAGCCCACTATACTCACGTTTCCTTATTCGCATATTTACAACAAGATTGTACCTCTAAATTGAACGAATCCGAAAGCCAGCCACACACAAGCTCCCTCAATCGCATTTCTACAACGAAATTGCTACACGTCTAAATAAAACGGACCCGCAACCCAGTCCACCACACACATGCTCCCTCGTTCGCAATTCTAGAACAAAATACCTACATTTCTACCTTAAACACATCTAGAAATCCCGCCCACTACACATACGCTCCCCTATTCGCATTTCTACAGCAAAATTGCTACACCTCTAACTTAAACGAACCCGAAAGCCAGCCACTACACACTCGCTCCCTTAATCGCATTTCTACAAGAAAATTGCTGCTCCTCTAACAATAACGAATATCGAAACGCAGTCCACCACAAACATTCTCCCTTATTCACATTTGTACAACGAAATTGCTACACCTCTACCTGTAACGAATATCGAAATCCAGTCCACCACACACGCGCTTCCTTATTCGCATTTCTACAACAAAACTGCTAGAGTATAACTTAAACGAATCCGAAACACAGCCCACTACACACACAATCGCTCATCCGCATTTGTGCAACAAAGTTGCAACACCTCTAACTGTAACGAATATCGAAGCCCAGTCCACGACACACACGCTCCCTCGTTCGCAATTCTAGAAAAAAACGCCAACAATTTTACCCAAAATGAAGCTCGAAACCAAGCCCACTACCCACACGCTCCCTCATTTTCACTTCTACAGCAATATTGCTCCATCTCTACCTTTAACGAATATCGAACCCAGCCCACAACACAGACGTTCCTGTTGTGTAGGGCAGGAGAGCGGCGTAACCCGCGGCGGGCCGACGGAGAGGCCGAGCGACGGGAGGGCGCGCGGAGTGACGACGCAGAGACCAAGCTTCGGCGAGACTGACGGGAGACTGCGCTCCCGCGTTTATTGCAGGTGGTTTTAAGGACGGGGAAGAAAGGCTATTGGTCAGCGAGGCACGGGTCACATGACCGGCATGGCCACGCCGGATTGGTGATAGCAAAGAAGCATGGGGGAGACCCAGCTCCACCCAGGGACCTTTACTGCACTGGTGTTTCTGCGTGCCACGAGGGGTCGTACGACACAACATCGTCTCCCCCTGGCAGAAATTGCGTCCTTAAGCGGTCGTTGATGGGTTGCTGCGCATTTGCTGGCGGGAAGAAAGAATGCCCAGGACTCTCCTCCCGAGGCCCCAAGTGACAATCCTGGGCTGCAGGAATTTGTGGCTGGGCTTCAGCAGGTGCAGAGTGGCACTGGACAGCAGGGCCATCGCGAATGGCCTGGGCAGGCAACACCTGGTTGTTGATGTGCAATCTTGAACGCGGCCGTCGACCGCGGCCGCCGACGATGACGTCGTCGTCCTGGAGCCGGCGCAGCTCGCTGGCGTCCTGCTGCCGTAGCGCCAGAGGCAGCCGACGCAGCTTGGTGGGCACTGGCACGATGTGCTGTCGGCTCTTGGCCCGGCCAGGCATGTGCTCGAACACCGGAGGTACACCTACAGGAAGCTGCGAGGAAACTGGCGTAGCCAGACGACACGTCAACGTTGCGCCGTCGATCAGGAGTCCCAACTGCTGGATGGCGTCGAGCCCCAGCAGTGAAGTGCCGTGTGCTGTCACGTAGAAGGTGACGAAGGCCCGCTTGCCATGGTGCTGCAAGTCTGTGAGGAAATACCCTAGGACCGGTATGCGGTGCTTCGAAAAATTCTGCAGTTGGATGGACGTTTGGAGCAGTCGGTGCTTCGAAGCGAAAAGCATGTCGAAGTCTTTCTTGGTCATTAACGATGCAGTGGCGCCGGTGTCCACCAACAATGACATGTGGCTATGTCCTCCGACGATAACAGGGATGCGCAAGTCCCTTGGGCTAGTCGGCGCAGCTTGCACGGACAGGACTGTGACAGTGCCGGTGTCAGCGTCTCGGACGGGGGCAACTTCCTGCACCGACGCTTGCCGTTTACGGCAGACTGCCGCGAAATGCCCTTTGATGCGGAAAAATTGGCAAATTTTCTTTTTGGCCGGACAATTTCTGGAATTCGCCAAATGGCCCAACTTGCCGCAACGAAAACAAGGCCGACTTGAGGCTTGGGCGCAAGCTGTTGTACTTGCTGTCAGCGAACGCAGCATTGTGCCAGCGCCGTCGAGCCTGCGGAGCCATCTTGGACCCGGCCACCCGCACCGGGGGGGAAATGTTGAGTGACATGCGGGACCAGCGAAGCAGCCGACCCGCCATTTTGAGCCGCTGCGACGCACTGAATGCTGCCGCCGTAACCGGAGTGCGAGCCGAGTAGCCGCTCATTTTCTCCGAACGCCGCGTTGGCTTTGTTGAGCGCCTCCAAGACGCGTCCAACTTCTTCGGCTTTCTGCAGCGTAAGGGCTTCCCCGTACGACAGAAGTTTGGCCCGTACATGTGCGTTGGCGACCCCGTGAATTACTTGGTCCCGCACTCTGTCGTCGTAAGTGGCGCCGAACTTGCATGACAGGGCCTTTTCTTTGAGCGCAGTGACGAAGTCAAGAAACGTTTCGCCGGGCACTTGTTTGCGGCTTGTGAAATCGTGCCGCTCGGCTAGCACGTTCCTTGTTTCGGCAAAAAACCCGTCCAGGAATTGTAGAAACGTGTCGTACTCCGTCGTCACCGCATCTGTCGACACCGTGCCCGAGTCCGACGCCGTCGGTGTACTGGCCGTGTGCGTAGCATGTGGGCCACCTTGTGCTTCGAGCTGCTCCTGCACTGCGAAGTATTTGCGTTGGCCCTCGATGCCGAGCGCACAGAGGAGCGCTGACGCACGTCTTTCGTCCTCCCAGCCGCTTCCGCCGGCCGCCTTCAGATGTTCCTGGAAAATCTTGTGCCATATATGCCAAGGAATGGGAGGCTTGCCGGGAGCGTTGAGGAACTGAGAAAGGTTTGCAAAAGGGGCCGCCATGTGTGCAGGAGGTAGGCCGTACGCTCAAGCAGGAAGGTGGCATCGTAGAGGGAGCCGGAGCGGGAACAAAGCAAAGTCAGGTCGACACCAATGTAGCGTGCAGGAAGCCAAAGCACCGACGCGCCGCAGAAAAAATCACAGCATATCCAAGGAGTGAATGATGATGAGTGGGCGAAGCTGCGGAGGTTCATCGGTAAACCGTGAATCTTCCGTGAATTCTGCCCAGTACATCATCACCGACGTGAGATCGGGCGCGTTTATACTAAAGGTTCGATGAGTTTGACGACTTGCAGCTCACTTTAATTTTACACGTACGCTGTGAATTTTCATTGTTTAGAAAACCATTGCTTTAGAAAACATCTGGCGTCTTTCGTTAAGCAGCTGGCGTCTTTTCGTTTTGCTTTAGAAACATCTGGCGTTCTTTCGTTTTGTTTTTAGGAAACATCTGGCGTCTTTGTTAGTTTATTTCATCAATCAACGGCGTTTTGAACAAAATTTTTATTGTTTAATCACGCACAGGAGAAATCTCTCCAGGCACTACCTTGGAGGTAAACAATGGCTGCTAATGGGAATGAGAGACAGAAGTCGGCTTTTAGCTAACACTTACACTTCTACTTCTACCAACGTTTCCTACTGGAACATGCCAATGGCCGCTAATGGGGAATGAGAGACAGAAGAATTCGGCTTTTAGTTAACGCACACGCTGCGAATTTTTTGTTGTTCAACAACGCACAGGAAAAATCTCCCACCGGCACCACCTTGGAGGTCAAGATCTGGTACTAGCGTTACGACTGGTTACGCACTACTACGACTACGAGGGACGAACGGGTGCCGCCTTAAGGAGCTTCGCCCCTAAAATGTGACCAGTAGCGTAGTGTCACGTACGTCGTGCTCTTCCTGGCGTCGCCTGTCGTAGTAGCGTAGCGGTTCAACTACCTCGTCGCCATATGTTGTGTAGGGCAGGAGTTCGGCGTAACCCGCGGCGGGCCGACTGAGAGGCGGAACGACGGGAGGGCGCGCGGAGTGACGACGCAGAGACCAAGCTTCGGCGAGACTGACAGGAGACTGCGCTCCCGCGTTTCTTGCAGGTGGTTTTAAGGACGGGGAAGAAGGGCGATTGGTTAGCGAGGCACGGGTCACATGACCGGCATGGCCACGCCGGATTGGTGATAGCAAAGAGGCATGGGGGAGACCCAGCTCCACCCAGTGGCATGTACAGGGACCTTTACTGCAATGGTGTTTCTGCGTGCCATGAGGGATCGTACGACACAACAGTTCCCTCATTATCATTTCTAGAACAAAACGCCTACAATTTTACCCAAAACGAATCTGGAAACCCAGCCCACTGCCCACACGCTCCCTCATTCGCACTTCTACAGTAATATTGTTACACATCTAACTTTAACGAATATCGAAACCCACCCCACTAAACACACGCCCCCTTTTTAGCATTTAAACAACAAAATTGCTACACCTCTAACTTAAACAAATTCGAAGCACAGTCCACTATACACATGCTCCCTTCTTCGCATTTCCCCAAGAAAATTGCTACAGCTCTAACCTAAACGAAACCGAACGCCAGCCCACCAAACTCACGCTGCCTCATTCGCACTTCTACAGCAATATTGCTGCACCTCTAACTTTAACGAATATCGAAACCCAGTCCAGTACACATACGCTCCCTCATTCGCATTTCTAGAACAAAGTTGCTACACCTCTAACGTAAACGAACCCGAAAGCCAGCCCAACACACACACGCTCCCTCAGTTTCATATCTACAACAAAATTGCTGCATCTCTACCTTTCACGAATATAGAACACAGTCCACCACACACACGCTCCCTCATTCGCAATTGCTAGAACAAAACGCCTTCAATTCTAGCCTAAACGAATCTCGAAACCCAGCCCATTACAAACATGCTTCCTCATTTGCACTTCTACAGCAATATGGCTGCATCTCTAACTTTAACGAATATCGAACCGAGTCCACAACACACAGGTTCCCTCATTCGCGCTTCTACAGCAATATTGTTGCACCTCTATCTTTAACAAATATCAAAACGCAGTCCTCCACACACACGTTCCGTCGTTCGCATTTCTAGAGCAAAATACCTACAATTCTAGCTTAAACGAGCCTCGAAACCCAGTCCACCACAGACACGCACTCTCGGTCGCCTTTGTACAGCAAAATGCCTACAATTCTAGCCTAAACAAATCTCGAAACACAGCCCACTACACACGCGCTCCGTTTTTGCATTTCTACAACAAAATTGCTACACCTCTAACTTTCACGAATATCGAAACGCAGTCCTCCACAGACACGCCCCATTATTCGCATTTCTAGAACAAAACGCCTACAATTGTAGCGTAAAGGACTCTCGAAACCAGCCCACTACACTCACGCTCCCTCATTCGCATGTTTAAAACAAGATTGCTGCACCTCTAAATCGAACGAATGCGAAAGCCAGCCCACTACACGCACGCTCCCTCAAGCTACAAAAGGGCGTGAACCGGCGATCCTCCCCAGTGGGCCAGGCAGCAGCACTACCGGCGGGATGCTCAGTAATCATTTCTGCTTCGTTCTTCAGGTTGGTGATAACCGGCCATCGCCGGTTATCGTCGGTTATTTTCGTAGTGACAACCCTTATTTGTTGCTGCTGCCTTGCCCACACTTTTTACTAAATGGTGTATCTTATATTTTCACCCTCGCGAAAACTTTTTGCTTTGTGGCGATATTGAAACAAAGCCCGGTCACTCCCAAAGTGATACGTTACGTGAGTTACTGTCTGGATATCCAAAAATATTGGACGTCGAAAACGGAAAAAGCTCTGTGCCACGTCTCTGCGCTCTGTCTCTGTTTTCTGCCGCTCTGTTTTTTTCCTTTTCGACGTTTTGTGGCTTTATTTGCAGTTAACTAAATGCTGCACCTATAACTCTAAGGAATATCGAAACGTAGTCCATAACACCCAAGCTCCCTCATTCGCATGTCTAAGACAAAACGCCTAATATTCTAGCTTAAACGAACCTCGAAACAGAGCGCCCCACGCACACGCTCCCTAATTCGCATTTCTACAAAAAATGTCTAAATTCTAGCCTAAACAAACCTCGAAACCCAGCGCACTACACACACGCTCCCTTATTCGCATTTCTACAACAAAATTTTTTGGATATGTGTTCATTGATTTTACTAAAGCCTTTGATGCAATTAATCACAACATCCTCTTTCATAAACTTGACTGTTACGGCATATCTGGACCACCCTTACAGCTGATTAAAAGCTATCTTACTGATCGAATGCAAGTTGTTCAAATAAATGATTCATTCTCATCTCCAAAAATCACTAACGTTGGCGTTCCCCAGGGCTCGATCCTGGGACCCCTCCTCTTTTTGTTATTTATAAATGATTCACCATTTTATTTGAAACAAACTAATGCTCTTCTCTATGCTGATGGCACTACAATTTTTACCGCAGATAAGGACCCACTCATACTACAACATTCACTAAACATCAACTTAAATAACGTTCATTCATGGTGTGAATCGAATGCATTACGTATCAATCCATCGAAGACTAATTTCATGGTCTTTCATTCCCCACAGTTATTGCCGAACATCTCTTCATTAGCGGTGACACTTGATGGACACCTCATTCATACATCTGCTTCCACAAAATTTTTTGAAGTAACATTAGATAAACATTTGAAATTCAGTGAGCATGCTCAGTCCTTAACTCAAAACGTGTCTTTCGGTATTCATGTGATTATCAAAACAGGGCCTTACTTTTCAACCGCATTCCTTCTTTCCTTATATTACACATTTGTTCACAGCCATCTGTCGTACTGCCTATCATCATAGGGAAATACGTATTGGTCGCATATAGGTCATCTTGAACGCTTACAAAAGCAAGCTTTAAGACTTATCTCTTTCAACTCAGTTTCATCATCATCAGCCCCCATTTTCGCAGCCTAAACATTTTGCCTTTGCGTAGACTTTTTAGCCACAAAATTCTAATATTAAGTTTGGTGTTTTAAATCATGAATTATACATTTATAGTTTTTCTGATGACACTCTTGTTAATACCAACAACACAAGGTTTTCAACTAACCGTAATCTACTTTTACCTAAAGTACGTACAAACTATAGTCGAATGACGACAAGATTTTCATGTGTAAAACTGTGGAACGAGCTACCTTTTGATTGAAAATATGCACCATGCACTCATTTTGTAAACGTCCTAAAATTGAATTGTTAAACGATTTGTGACTTTATTGTTTTCTTTTGATTTCTTTGGTTGAAGCAAATTGTCATTATTACTTATGTTGCCCTACTTTTCTTCTTTTCGCACACTTTTTTCTGTGCGAAATTTCGCCACTGTTTGCTGATTGTTGAACTAATCATCTGGCAAATTTTTGTTGGAGGCCCCCCTGACAGTTCTTACTTTGGGACTTCTGATTGTTCAATCCCACTGCAAAACGAATGTATATAAATATGTACATGTTTTGAATTAACTTCAGCTTCATATTGCCTATATTCTAGCTTAAACGAATCTCGAAACCCAGCCCACGACACACACGCTCCCTTATTCGCATTTCTACTACAAAATTGCTACACATCTAACTCTAAGGAACATCGAAAAGCAGTCCACTACGCACACGCTCTCTCACTTGCATTTCTACAACAAACTTGCTACAATTCTGGCTTAACCAAATCTCAAAAACGAGCCCACAAAACACGCTCCCTTATTCGCATCTCTACTACAAACTTGCACACCACCAACCTAAACGAGTGAGAAAGCCACCCCATTACGCACACGCTGCCTCAATCGCATTTCTACAAAGAAATTACTACACCTCTAACTTATCACCTCTAACAAATATCGAAACGTAGTCCACCACACACACGCTCCCTTATTTGCATTTATTGAACAAACCGCCTACAATTCTAGCTTAAACGAATCTTGAAACCCAGCCCACTACACACACGCTCCCTGAATTGCATTTCTACATCACAATTGTTACACCTCTAACTCTAAGAAATAGCGCAACAAAGTATGCTACACACACGCTCCGTTGTTCGCATTTCTAGAAAGAAACGACTACAATTCTAGCTGAAACGAGTCTCGAAACCTAGCCCACTACACCCATGCTCCTTTTTTCGTGTTTCTACTACAAAATTGCTACACCATCTACCTGAACGAATGCGAAAGCAACCTAAACGAATGGAAAAGCTAGCCCACTTCACACACACTTTCTTTCAATTTCATTTCTACAAGAAAATTGCTACACTAATATTTCTAAGGAATAACGAAACGCACTTCACTACACACATGCTCCCTCATTCGCATTCCTAGGACAAAGCACCAACAATTCTATTTTAAACGAACCTCGAAGCCCTGCCCACTACACACAGGCTCTCTTATTCCCATTGCAACGACAAAATGCCTAAATTCTAGCTTAAGCGAATCTAGAAATCCAGCACGCTACACACGCTCCCATATTCGCATTTCCACTACAAAACTGCTACACCTCTAACTCCAAGCAACATTGAAAAGCAGTCCAATACACACACGCTCCCTCGTTCGCATTTCTAGAATAAAACGCCCACAATTCTAGCTTAAACGAACCTCGAAACCCAGCCCACCACACACACACTTCATTTTTCCCATATTAACAAAGAAGTTGCTACACCTCAAACTTAAACAAATTCAGAACCCCGTCCACCACGCGCACGTTCCCCGTTCGCCTTTCTACAAGAAAATGCATACAATTCTAGCCTGAGCGAATTTCGAAACCCGGGCCGCTATACGCACACCCCCTTATTCGCATTTCTGCAACGAAATTCTTACACCTCAAACATTAACGAATATCAAAACCCAGTCCACTACACACACGCTCTCTCATTCGCATTTCTAGAACAAAACCCGTGCAATTCAAGGTTAAAGAATCTCGAAAGCCAGCCCACTACACACACGCTCAGTTATTCGCATTTCTAGTACAAGATATCTACACCTCAAACCTAATTGAATTCGAAACCCAGACCACCGCACACGCTCCTTAATTCGCATTTCTACAACAAAATGCCTACACTTCTAGCTTAAACAAACCTCGAAACCCAGTCCACTAAATACGCTCTCTCATTTGCATTTCTAGAAGAAAACGCCTACAATTCTAGCTTAAACGAACCTCCAAACCCAGCCCATTACACACGCTCCCTTATTCGCATTTCTCCAAAACAATTGCTACACCTCAATCTAAAAGAATTCGAAAAACCAGTCCACTACACACACGCTGCCTCATTCATATTCCTAGAACAAAACGACAATTCTAGCTTTAACAAATCTCTAAACCGAGCTCGCTACCCACACGCTTCCTTATTCGGAATTTGTACAACTAAATTGCTACACCTCTAACCTAAATGAAACCTAAACCCAGTCCACCACACACACGTTCCCTCATTCGCATTTCTTGAATGAAACACCTACAATTATAGCCTAAACGAAACTCGACACACAGCCCATTACACAAAGGCTCCCTTATTCGCATTTCTACAACAAAATGCCTAAATTCTAGCTTAAACGAATCTGCAAACCCAGCCCACTTAACACACGCAGCCTTATTGGCATTTATACGACAAAACTGATACACCTCTAACTCTAAGGAACATCGAAAAGCAGTCCACTACATACACGGTCCCTCGTTCGATATTCTAGAATAAAACGCCAATTCTAGTTTAAACGAACCTTGAAACGCAGTCCACTACACACACGCTCCCTGATTCGCATTTCTAGAGCAAGAAGCCTATAATTCTAGCAAAAACAAACCTCGAAACCCAGCCCGTTACACACACACTCCCTTATTCGCATTTCTGCAAAAAAATGCTACACCTCAATATTAAACGAATTCGAAAACCAGTCCACCACACACACGCTCCGTCGTTCGCAGTTCTACAACTAAAGCCTACAATTCTAGCTTAAACAAATCTCGAACCCAAGGCGACAAAACACGCTCCCTTTTCGCATTTCTACAACGAAATTGCCCCATATCTAACTTTAACGTCGATCTAAGCCCAGCCCACTGCACACACTCTCCCTTGATCACATGTCTACAATTAAATTGCTACACCTCTAACTTTAACGCATCTGAAACCCAGTCCGCCAGACACACGCTGCCTCGTTCCCGTTCAACAACAAAATGCCTACAATTATAGCTCAAACCAATTTAGAAACCCAGGCCACCACACACACTCAACAAACCGCATTTGTACAAAACATTGCTACACCTCTAACTCTAAGTAATCTCGAAACACAGTCCACTACACACACGCTCGCTCATTCACATTTCTGCAAAAATTGCTACACCTCTCACATAAACGAATGCGAGAGCCAGCCCACTACACACATGCACCCTCAATCGCATTTCTACAACAAAATTGCTACCCCTCTAACTCTAACAAACATCGAATTTCGCATTTCGACTCATTCGCATTTCTAGAAAAAAATCTACTACAATTCTAGCTTAAACGAGTCTCCAAACCCAGCCCACTACACACACGCTTTCTTATTCGCTTTTCTGCAACAAAATTGCTACACTTGTAATTAAAACGATTTCGAAAGCCAGTCCGCCTAACGTACATTCCCTCGTTCGCCGTTCTGCAACAAAATTCCTACGATTCTTGGTTAAACGCAGTCCACTATACACACGCTCCCTCGTTTGCTTTTCTAGAACAAAATGATTACAATTCTACCTTAAACAAATCTCGAAACGCAGGCCACAACACACGCGCTTACTCGTCCGTCTTTCTCCAACTAAATACCTACACTTCTTGCTTAAAATCTTCGAAACCCAGACCACTACACACACGACCCTTATACGCATTTCTACAACAAAATTGCTACACCTCAAACTCAAAGGAATTCGAAACCCAGTCACCCACACACATGGTCCGTCGTTCGCCGTTCTACAACAAAATTGCTACACCACGAACTTTAACAAATCTCGAAACCCAGTCCACCACACACACAGACTCCCTCATTCGTATTTCTAGAACAAAACGCCTACGATTCTAGCTTAAACGAACCTCGAAACGCAGCTCACTACACGCACGCTCCGTTATACGCATTTCTACTACAAGATTGCTACACCTCAAACATAAACGGATCCGTAACCCAGTCCACTACACACACGTTCCCTTGTTCGCCTTTCTACAACGAAATGCCTGCAATTCTAGCTTAAACAAATCTCGAAACCAAGGCCACTACACACACGCTCCCTCAATCGTAATTCTAGAACAAAATTGCTACACCTCTAACTTTAACGAACATCGAAGCGCAGTGCACCCCACACACGCTCCCTCGTTCGCATTTCTACAACGAAATGGCTACAATTCTAGCCAGAACGAATCTCGAAACCACAGCGACAACACATGCTGTCTTTCATTCGCTATATTACAACAAAATTGCTATATATCTAACTTTAACGTATACCGCTACCCAGCCCCCTACATACACGCTCCCTTGTCCGCATGTCTACAACAACATTGCAACACCTCTAACTTAAAGGGATCTGAAACCAAGTCAACCGCACACACGCTCCGCCGTTCACTTTTATACAACAAAAAGGCTACAAATCTTGCTTAAACGAATCTCGAAGCCCAGCCCACTACACACAAGCTGCCTTATACGCATTGTTCGCCGTTCTACAACAAAGTGCCTACAATTCTAGACTAAACAAATCTCGAAACGCAGGCCACTACACACACGCTTCATCGTTCGCCTTTCTACCACAAAATGCCTACACTTCTAGCTTAAGCCAATCTGGAAACCCAGCCCACTACACACACGCCACTTATGCGCATTTCTACAACATAATTGCTACACCTCTAACTTTACCGAATATCGAAGCGCAGTCCAACCCACACACGCTTCCTCGTTCGCATTTATTGGACGAAACGCCTACAATTCTAGCTTAAACGAATCTCGAAGCCCAGCCAACTACACACAAGCTCCCTTATACGCATTTCTACAACAAAATCGCTACATTCCTAACTTAAACGAATTCGAAACCAATTACACCACACACACGCTCCGTCGTTCGCCGTTCTACAACAAAATGCTTACAATTCTAGCCTAAACGAGTCTCGAAACCCAGCCCACTACACACACGCTCCCTCAATTGCATTTCTACAACACAATTTCTGCACCTCTAACTCTAAGAAATATCGAAACACAGTCTACTACACACACGCTCCGTCGTTCGCAATTCTAGAACAAAGCGACTACAATTCTAGCTGAAACGAACGTCGAAACCCAGCCCACTACACACATGCACACTTATTCGTGTACCCACTACAAAATTGCTACACCACCAACTTAAACGAATGCGAAAGCAATCTAAACGAATGGAAGAGCTAGCCCACTTCACACACGCTCCTTCAATTTAATTTCTACAACAAAATTGCTACACCAATTACTCTAAGGAATATCGAAACGCAGTCCACTACACACACGCTCCCTCATTCACATTTCTAGAACAAAATGCAAACAATTCTACCTTAAACGAACCTCGAAGCCGTGCCCACTACACACACGCTTCATTTTTCGCATATTAACAAAAAATTGCTACACCTCAGACTTAAACAAATTCGAAAGCCCGTCCACCACACACACGCTCCCTCGTTCGCCGTTCTACAACAAAATGCCTCAAATTCTAGCTTAAACAAAGCTTGAAACCAAGGGCACCGGAAACACACTCCCACAATCGCATTTCTACAACAAAATTGCTATGCATCTAACTTTAAGGAATATCAAAACACGGTCCAATACACACACGCTCCCTTATTTGCATTCCTAGAATAAAATGACTGTAATTCTAGCTTGAACGAACCTCTAAATTCAGCCCACTACAAACACGCTCTCTTATTCACATTTCTACAACAAAATTGCTACACCGTTAACCTAAACGAGTTGAAAATCCACTCCACCACACACACTCTCCCTCATTCGCCGTTCTACAGCAAAATGCGTACAATTCTAGCTTAAACGCATCTCGAAACCCAGCCCACTACACACACGCTCCCTTATTCGCATTTCTACAACAAAATTCTTACATCTCGAATTTTACGAATATCGAAACCCAGTCCACTATACACGCCCTCTCTCATTCGCATTTCTAGAGCAAAACACCTTAAATTCAAGGTTAGTGAATCTCGAAACCCAGCCCACTACACACACGCTCCCTTATTCGCATTTCTACAACAAAGTGCTTACAATTCTAGCTTAAACGAAACTCGAAACCCAGCCCACTACACACATGCTCCCTTATTCGTGTTTCTACTACAAAATTGCTACACCACCATCCTAAACGAATGCGAAAGCGAGACCGTTTGACACACGCTCCCTCAATCGCATTTCTAGAACACAATTGCTACACCTATAACACTACGGAATATCGAAACGCAGTCCACTACAGACACGCTCCCTCATTCGAATATCTGGGACAAAACGGCTACACATCTAGCTTAAAGGAACCTCGAAAATCAGCCCACTACACGCATGCCCCTTATTCGCATTTCTACAACAAAATGTTTAAATTCAAGCTTAAACGGTTGTCGAAACCCTGCCCACTACACACACGCTCCCTTATTCGCATTTCTACAACAAAATTGCTACACCTCAACCCTAAACGAATTCTAAACCCAGTACACCACACACACACGTTCCTTCGTTCGCCGTTCTGCAACAAAATGCCTACAATTATAGGTTGAACGAATATCGAGACGCAGTCTACCACACAAACGCTCCCTCGTTTGCATTTCTAGAACACAATGCCTACAATTCTAGCTTAAACAAATCGCGAAAAGCAGGCCACTACACACACGCTTCCTCGTTCACCTTTCTACCACAAAATGCCTACACTTCTAGCTTAACCGAATCTTGAAACCCAGCCCACTACACACATACCCCTCATTCGTCGTTCTACAACAAAACGCCTACAATTCTATGCTAAAACAAATCTCGAAACCCGGGCCACTACACGCACGCTCCCTTATTCGCATTTCTACAAAACATTGCTACACCTCTAACTTTAACAAATATCGAAACGTAGTCCACCACATAAACGCTTCCTCGTTCGCATTTCTAGAACAAATGCCTACAGTTCTAGCTTAACCGAATCTCGCAACCGAGCCCACTACACACATGTTCCCTTATTCGCATTTCCACAATAAGATTGCTTCACCGCTAACCTAAACGAATTCGAAACCAATTGCACCACACACACGCTGCGTCGTTCGGAGATCTACAACAAAAGGCATACAATGCTAACTTAAACGATTCTCGAAACCCAGCCCACTACACACACGCTCCTTTATACGCATTTCTACTGCAATATTGCTAGACCTCAACCTTAAGCGTATTGGAAACCCAGTCCACCACACACACGTGCCCTCATTCGCATTTCTAGAACGAAATGCCTACAATTCTAGCTTAAACAATTCTCGAAACCCAGCCCAATACAAAAACGCTCCCTTATTCGCCTTTCTCCAACAAAATGCATATAATTCTAGCCTGAACGAATCTCTATACCCTGGCCACTAAACACACGCGCCCTTATTCGCATTTCTACAACAAAATTGCTACATCTCTAACTTTAACGAACATCAAAACCCAGTCCACTACACCCGCGCTCTCTCATCCGCATTTCTAGACGAAAACGCCTACAATTCTAGGTTAAACGAATCTCGAAACGCAGCCCAGTATACACACACTCCCTTATTCGCATTTCTACTATAAAATTGCTACACCTCAAACTAAAACCAATTGGAAACCCCGACCACCACACACACGCTCTCTTCATCGCATTTCTGGAACAAAATGCCTATAATTTTAGCTTAAACGAAGCTCGAAACCAAGCCCACTACACACACGCTCCCTCATTCGCATTTCTACCACAAACTTCCTACAGTTCTAGCTTAAACAAGTCTCGCAAGTCAGGCCACTATACACACACTCCCTCAATTCTATTTATAAAACAAAATTGCCGCACCTATAGCTCTAAGGAATATCGAAACCCAGCCCACTACACACACGCTCTCTTATTCACCTTTCTAGAACAAAATAACTGCACCGGAAACTCAAACGAATTCGAAACCCAGCCCACCACACAGACGCTTTCTCGTTTGCCGCTCTACAACCGACAAAATGCCTACAATTCTAGCTTAAACAAATCTCGAAAGCAAGCCCACTACACACACGCTACTTTATTCGCATTTTTACCACAAAAATGCGACACCTCTGACTTAAACGGATCCGAACCCCAGTGCACCACACACACGCTCCCTTGTTGGCCTTTCTACAACGAAGTACCTACAATTCTAGCTTAAACGAATGTCTAAACCTAACCCACTACACAAACGCTCCCTCATTCTCATTAATAAAACAAGAATCCTACACCGCAAACTTCAAGGAATCTCGAATCCTTCGAGCACACATGTCCCCTTGCCCGCATTACTACAACAGAATGCTAGTACTATAACAATGACGAATCTTGAATGCTAGCTCTCCACGCACGAGATACATTGTTCATATTACTACAGCACAGATCCTGCATTCCAAACTTAAAGGAATCTCAAATCGGAGCCGTGCACACACATGCTCCCTGATTCGCATTACTACAAGAAAAAAAACCTGTACTGCTAACAATGAAATCTGTCGAATCCCAGCCTTGATCAAACATTCTCTCCCATTCTCATTGTTACAACAAAATACATATAACACTAACTGGAACGAATCTCGCATCCCAGTTATTCACTCAGGCGCACCCTCGCTCACATGGCTACAAAAAATGAGTGTACGCTTAGCTATGACGCCTCTCGAATCCAAGCCCACCACGCACACTTGTTTGCAGTGCTAAAAAAATGGAAACAGCGGCGCCTAGGCGAGGAAAGTGTTTCTCTTTGTTTTATTGCGATAGCAATTATATGGACAGTCGCGGCTTATTTTTTCCGT
Source organism: Rhipicephalus sanguineus (assembly GCF_013339695.2). Classification (NCBI taxonomy): domain Eukaryota; kingdom Metazoa; phylum Arthropoda; class Arachnida; order Ixodida; family Ixodidae; genus Rhipicephalus; species Rhipicephalus sanguineus. Next base: position 131,988,365 of record NC_051184.2, on the reverse strand, counting down.
CGCCGTCGCCGCCGTCCTGCACCGTATATTTATGTTTATATATATATATATATATATATATATATATATATATATATATATATATATATATATATATATATATATATATATATATATCAAAGCCACACCGAAAAATCAGCGCGCGGCGTTAGAAGGTTAGGCCACCAACAGCACCGTCTTCCAGCCTGCTAACGGCAAGCTATTTATATACACCACTTACATCAGCATGATTTCTTAGTTACCACATAGATGGCGCGATGTGCACGCGTCGCACGCTTTAAAGATCGTCGCCCCGTTCCTGCGAACGCCGTTGCTCTTCGCCGTACAGGGCGTGGTCGCCTTCGTGCGCATATCTCGAAGAAAGAAGGGGGCGGCTGGCGGGGGAGCGGAGGGAGCGGGGGTTGTACGTCTTGTACTTTCCCCGCAATGTGCGCGCTGAAGTCACAGATTGTGCGAAGGTCACTTTGCTCGCTGCAGCGGCCGCGTTCGCGCTCGTCCTGTGTGTACCTGTTCGGTCGTTTCGTGCGTCCTGCGTTGTGTTTGAGCAGTGCGCTTCCAGTGTCGAGCTGTGACGCATGATAGTTCGCGCTCGTCCTGTGTGCGTTGTTTTCGTGCGTCCTTTGGGCTCGTGCGACGCGCTGGCAATTTCGAGCTGCTTTCCGTTCTACCCGTTACATTCCAATTTATTGGTATCGCATTCATTGCTTCGCCGTTGCGGCGAAATGGTCTTTTAACCCTTTATTCTCCATCTCGTTGATTCCTTCTGTGCTTCATTTAGTATTTTTCTATTTCTTTCGCTTTCTTCCCGTTCTCTATCTCTTTTTTTCTGGCTTCTTCTAACTTTCTCTTTCACACTTGCTTTCTCTTTCTGCTGTTTTCTTTCTCTCCTTTTCTCTCTTTACCTTTCTTTCGATGTTATGCTTTATTCTCCTCCCTCGTCTCACTTCCCTTTCCCACACTCTTGCGCTACGATGTTATCCAGGGCTCTGGTTGTTTTTCTCTGCTAGCGTGCCTTTACAGCCGACAAGATACAATGCAAGCCTTCGAATTATTCCCACTTTCTTTCTGTAGTTGTTCTCTAACCCATACAAGTTCTCTCACCCACGGCGGACAAATCAGCGCAGCGGGGTATCTCGTGCGACACGCGCATGCTATGAGAGTGAAGCAAAAATGAATAGGTTGAAGAGTTATTGTGTTACACGTGCTTCCGAGGCAGTGGCCATTCATGATTATGATTGTTCATGCGAACGCCTAAGTGCGTAACGAAAAGCACAATAGCTCCTCTGCAAAAAGGTGGCGTCCCTGTGTAGGGCTTCTAAATCATGCGCGAAATGCAGCTCCACTACTGTGAAACCCGAGAAAGTGGGTAGCATGAGCACCCAGCGATTCCTGTTGCTATAGGGTCCCTCCAACACTATTTGAAGCGCCTAAATCGCTGCCGACCGCATCAACGAGTAGTAGCGCTCGCGAGAACTATTGCGGGGTTAAATGACGAAGATGGGCGCAGGCCTATGATTGGATATATGTAAAATTAGAAGGAATCACGGCGTTGCATTAAAAAAACGTTAATATTTGGTTTATATTTTCTTTTGCATGCTTGATTCCCTGAACACCAAATAGACGAACGATCTTAGGCTTTATCAGCTTTAAAACTGCAGCGCCCAGCAAAGAATGTGCCGAACGCCACGGCGCTAGATGAAACGCGCTGGGGACGCTCCAGGCGCCGTTGTATGAAGAACCTGAAGGGGAAAATTGTAAGAGCGTTGATATCGACGCCGTCTCAGCAAGAAATATGACTGAAACTACAAAACATGACAGAGGCGTTCGCGATCTGCCTCGTTTTGCACGTGCAGTTCACTCTTCATGCACCACATTGTTTTGTTACTATCGCAATGGCGTCATCATCACGTTGAAAAGAACGGGCAACATTGTATCCAAGCTTCCCGTACGTAGGATCTTTCAGCTCATTTCACTGGGGCGCCATCAAACGTCACAGGGCGAGTGAAACGTGGTCAGGTGACCCCGTGAAAATCAACTTCAGGGTAGGCGTCCGTTTCATTGTATTTCTAATGTGCTAGGCTGAATAACTTCGGACAGCGCGCCCCTATCGCTGCCGTTATTGCTGCACTAATCTCTTCAGCCTTCGGTCTACGCAACCCGTAAGTACAAGATGTAAAACAATGAGGTCGGGAAAACTGTTACACGGTCCCTTTAAGGTTCTCACAGCTCTGTTAACCAAATCGTCAATGCCGCTAATCTTTGAGGTAAGCATGCAGTGTTCTCGCGGCACAAGTAGAATCTTGGCAGGAGATTCCCTATTTCGGTGTGTGATATGCGGGCTCTGCTTGCTTTATCGGTTGCTCTGCTTTGTCGGTTTCACAACAGTGAAGATAGGTGTCATCTGTAGCGAGTTCCGCGAGGTTGTTTTCCCTGTAAATATGGAGCGGTGAATGCGACGGTAGACGTCGTTCGGTGTGGCAGTCGGGCTTTTGGCTAGACGGTGGCGCAATCTGTGGTGTAGCACGGGAGTGAGACTCATGTTTCCTATTTGTTTTTAGCAATTTGAGGTTAGTGTTGCGACGACTTCTTTGTTATTTACGTTAGTTGCGTAGTTTATATGTCTTTATTTTAACCCGGCTTGCAGCAATGCTAGCCTTGTTCTAGGCCCGTATTGACTACAACATTGTGAGCGTGATCACACCACATGAGACCTGTAAATGAACGACAAGCCAGGCCCCTAAAGAACTATGCGCTTAAATAAGTATACCTCTAACTTGAACGAACATCGACTCTCATCCCTTGGCACTCACATTCTCTCGTTCGCATTAATACAACAAATGTCTATGCTCCTAACACGAATCTAGAATCCCAGCCCTCAGGAAAAACGCCAGATGTTTTCCAGGAGTTCCTATCTTTTTAATTCTGTCTCACTTTTCTCGCTCCCTTGCCAGTCATATTTGTTGCATCCCACACCGTAAAATCGGCGCACGTCTTGTGGGAGCAAAGCAGACAATGAAGAAGAGGACGAAGATAGCACCTGGCACATCATGATGATGCCGATTTCTGTTTGAGACTAACGGGCCTTGTCTCAGCTTAAAGAGCTCCGTGGTTGGTAGGTAACGAAAATGAACTTGAGTGAATTGATAGTGAATCAACGGTGGATATCTGATGATGATAATAACGGGAACAAAGTTGGGATGGTGACCAGTGAATCGTCGGTAAACAGGATGATGATCATGATGACCGTAATATTGAGAACGAACTTTGGAGAATGATCAGAGATTCAATGGTGGGTAAAACAAGATAATGATGACTTTAACAATGAGAACAACTTGAGAGAATGGTCAGTAGAACAACGGTGGTTAAACATGATGAAGATGATGATAATAATGTGAACGAACTTGGGAGAATCGCCACTGAATCAAGGGCGCTTAAACAGTATGATGATGAATGACGACAATGAGCACAGTAAAGTCGCAGGCGCCGAGCGAAAGCCCAAGGGCATGACCTTGTATTCGAAGAGGGCGTTTGGTGCAATAAAAGCAGTCTGCTCGCGGTCTCTCTCGTGGACTTTGATTTGCCAGGAGCCATTCTTGACGCCAATCGACGAAATGTACTTCGCGCTGTGGAGTCGATCCAGGGCGTCGTCTATACACGGGAGGGAATGTACGTCCTCATTTGTGATTTTGTTCAGGCGACGATAATCGACGCAGAAACGTAAGGTTCGGTCCTTTTTCTTCAGTAACACCACGGTTGACGCCTGCGAACTCTTGAATGGCTGGATGATGTCGCGTCGCATTTCGCCGAAGTGTTTAATTACTGCCTAGCGTTCTTGCGTCGAAACGCTGTACGGGCTCTCAGGGAATGGTCTGGCACTTTCTTCTGTAATGATGCGTTGTGTTGTCACTGGGGTCTCCGGAATTCTTGACGACGACGAAAACCAGAGGTTGTATTGAAAGCGCAAGGTTTAGAGCTCTTCTTGTTTATGCTTCGGAAGGCCACGAGCGACGTTAAAGCTGGTTGAGGAGCTTGGTTCGTCGGAGTGAGCTCGGAAGATTGGGTGAGGGCGAAATCATTGGTGGCTCGGACAATTTCTTCGATGTAGGCCACCGGTGTGCCTTTGTTCACGTGCTTGTGCACATTGCAGAAATTTGTGAGCATCAACGTTGCTTTCCCTTCACCCAGCTCGGCTATTCCTCTCGTTGTGCAAATTTCGCTGTTAATCAACTGGTGCTGGTCGTCTTCAACGACGCCTTCAAAGTCTGTGGATTTCTGAACGCCGACCGACATGATGACTAGAGCCCATATTTTGAGGCAATAAAACAGCGCATTTTATGCGCCAAAATAGGCAATGAAACACGTTTTAGGCCCCGCACGTCATAAACGTAGGTACAATAAATTTCTACATAACTGCAAATGATTTCAAAACAAGGAGGTGCGCGACCTTATCTACGACAGGAAAGCGAAATAAATGTTATTGCATTATGCCACAAAGGCGCCAACAGTTGACCATAGCCATGTAATTCTCCTTTCTCCCGCACGATTCGCAGAAAACAGTCTCTCCTTTTATTCTTTAGCAGGGTGAGTTTAGTGAGTACTGTTGAGTAAACACGCTGCTGGGTCTCTTTTAATTCGGCATGGCTTGAAAGAGTACCACAGGAGCAGATAGCCCCGCCGCTAAAAGTATATAAAGGAGGGCTGCCTCGTATTGGCCAGCTGTAATCACGTGGGGTCAATTTCTCCCTAGTCGGTGTGCACCTTAATAATTAAATTACAAACAAAACGAAAGCCGCGTGCATGTCTCATTTTTATTTCCTTTTATCTTCACTCCCCTTTTCCCTGACGGCTCTCCCCGTTTGGCATTCACCGACCGCTTGTGCCATGTCAGCGCGTCCCCTTTCACCGCTGCTAACGGTTGTTTTCCGGACGTTGGGTTGACTAAAGCCCCCCTACTTTGAAAAGTAGCACAATGTTTTGATCCAGCCGCCACGCTCTGCGATAGGATGGTTGGCGACACGTGACCATTCCACCTTCGCGCACCGCCCTAAGGTTCCAGCGGCAGCAGCGCAGTGCCGGTCGGTGTGGGGTATGTTTTCTGTGTTTTCGAGCGTGGAGTTGTACCATTTTTAGTATTTCACGTATTTCACGTGCCTCTCGCCATGTTGTTGCAAACTGGAAGTGCCTATGTACCTGATTCTTGAGCGGATGAAGGAATTTCGTGTTTAAAGTGAATGCTTCAAGCGAGAACAGCTTGCATGCCGGCCTTCGGTTATCTAACCGTGAGCAGGACGGAAAAAAGCTTTTTGTTCCCGTTCCTCGCGCTGACATTATCTGTTGAACGATGGCATACCTCAACAAATTCCAGCGGGAGAATTTGTGGCCATCTAAAAAGCATCTGCCTTTGCAAAATAAGTGATTTTGCAGTAGTTATTACTTCAAGCCGCCCTTCGCCTGGCCGGCGTGCTTTTTTGTTCGCGCATATGCATGAACATTATCTCAGCAATGCTATTATTGTTTCGGCATTCTTTATGCTATAGATTTGTGCGCAGTAATCGTTGTACAGTCACGTCCCACATTTCTCACAGTAAGTAGTTCCGGACCGCAATACAGCGGCGGTTGTTCATGTCACATGGGCGGCTTCAGCACTGAACGCTCACAAGAAGACTACTTTGGGCTACAATTTTTTGCAACACCTTGCCATGTTCTGCCGCACTGCTATGAGCGAAGTCGATGAAGGCTTCATCGTTGATGTATTCCGCATAGTATCTACAATGCGTTAGACGAGATGGAGTAAATAGTACTGCGAAACACCTGGTTGAAAAAACTGAAACCATATGCTGCACCGAGCATTTTTGCTCATCGGCCAAAGCAAAATGAACGCAAGCCACCCTACAAGCGTAAAAGGGGGATCAGTGCTCACAACTAACGTTCAAAGAAACCGATTGCTATAAATTACTGCGATAAAACTCATTTTTAAATAGGTGCTCTTTTATTCTCCTGCAGCTCAAGGAAAACACGCCTAACTTGTTTTTTTTTCTGTTTAAGGGCCTGTAGTTGTTTAGAGACCCAAAATTTATTTGAAATTGCATCGAGTAACATTGCAATATACCTTTATATCAGCGGGGCATACAGGCGGCGGGGGTAGTAAAAGGGCTTCAAATAATTACTAAACTTTAAAAACAGACAAACATTAAAATGGACGAGACACAAATGGGCATGCGACATTTTGTATATCTTGAAATTTACTTTATTTCCTGATATTTCGCACATGCAGTGCAACATTTTCTCCTAACTAAACCTAGTACAGTGCTGTAAAGAGGAAATAAGCTCAGTTAAAGTATGCTGTGTAACCATCGGAATATTTCGAAACGCTGACAAACGCAATGAAACGTTTATTAGCACGTATTTCGCACTGCGCCCTACATGAGCGCTAGGTACCCAGTGAGGTGTCCGAATGTAGTCTGATTAAGCTGACAACAAGCCTCATTTTCTTGAAATAAAAAACAAGCACAATTAACGACGAAAAAATAATAGCGCTGAATGAACGGGGACACGAGAAAAAGTCACAGTTTCGCCGCAAGGCCGAAGCAATGAATGGGATAGCAAGAAACTAATGCTATATGAAGTGAAGCTCGCCAATGGATACTCTCAGTTTGAATAGCCCTCCTGTTGCAAAGACCGCCGCAGCAGCGAAGGAAACTAGCGTGCTTCAAGTGTCGAGCTGTGACACTTGATAGTTCGCGCTCATCTTCTGTTCGTTTACCGGCGTCCCTTGAGCTCGAGTGGCTTTCGTACGCTCCGTAACAGGAGCGCGGACATCACGGTGAAAGCGTGAAACATCCCTCTTCCCCTCAGCACAAGAAAACCGCGCGAACAGACAGCGCAAGGGCAAGGTTCTCCCTGCGCAAGTATAAGAAGAAGCGAGCGAGCTCGCCGACGACTTTTAAATGCGCCTGTCGCGCAACTAACGCCATCTCGCTGGTAATTAAGAAACACTTATAAGCGCAGCCGTCTCTGAGTCCGTCCAGCGGTAAAGGGTGTGTATATAACGCTCGCCGTTACCTACGTGGAGCATCTGCGTTTCGTGGCGTAGTGGCTAGCGCCGCTCGCTGCGGAGGAAGAGGTCCCTGGTTCGATTCCGCGCTTCGGAAGCATTTTTCTGAATTATGTTTCTTTGGGGCTTTTATATATATATATATATATATATATATATATATATATACATACTTGTACATATACGGTGCATGACGACGGCGACGGCAAAATCCAGCCGAGACTGTCCATATAATTGCTATCGCAATAAAATGACACTTAACACAGGCGACTGGTCGTCCACTTCGCGATCCATGGAAGGTCGGCTGCTCTGTGGGTGGCTGAATCACGACAGCTGCAGGGGACAAGGCGGCTGTCGTTCCCGTTGTCCTCCCCGCCGTGGCTTTTGGTTTGTCCGGTAGAAATCCAAATGGTGGGGTAGTCCTGTCAGTCTGCGATTCGCTCGACTGTGGTTGATTGCGTCGTTGTCTTCTTTAGTAATGGAGCTGGGTTCACGGCTTGACGGGGGTGTCCGGAACATGAACGAACAACACCTCTACTAGAAGGCAGGGGATCGTGACGTGGACGAAGCCAGCAGTCGGCTTCTTCAAGACTAAGCTTTTTATTTGGGCGAACCTGTGCCCGGTAGTCACCTACGAGCGATACACGCTTACACTGATAGCCGCAAACACAGCGTCGGGAGTCAATAAGTCAACAGCACGTTGAAACAAATGGTCATACATCCTTATTTAACTTGGTAGACTCTGATGTGCCACATGCATTAGTTTTAGGCGCTCTTTTCTTGCTCACCTACATTAACAACTTACGAAACGCTGTTTCTTCTAACATTTATCTTTTCGCAGATGACTGCGTTATCTAACATGAAATCTCAGATAACAATGATAACAAGTCTCTGCAAGACGATATTAACGCTATCTCTCACTGGTGTCCCGATTGGGTAATGCAAGTTAACGTGACTAAATGTAAAACAATGCTTGTAATTCGTAGCAATATTCCTCGGCCAAACTATTAATGACGTTCCCCTAGAAGCCGTAGCATTCTACAAGTACCTTGGTGCCTACATAATCTCGACACTTTCCTGGTCATTACTCTCCATTCTCTGCCTCTTTCTATTCCCCATTCCCTTATCCGCAGCACAGGGTAGCAAACCGGAAGTTCGTCTGGTTTACCTCCTTGCCTTTCCTTTTCTCTTTCTTTCTCACTCTACCTCACATTTTAACCTAATTAGCAATACTAACCGCATGTCAGGTTATATTCGGTGAAATTTCTCTTCCGCACTACGCAATCCATACTCAGTCGCTTGAACGAATCCAAAATAATGCCACGCGTTTCATTTATTGCAATTACAGCCTAACATCAAGCGTAACATCCATGAAAAACTCCTTACTACTTCCTCCCTCTCATCCCGCCGTAAGTGTACTCGCCTTGCTTTACTAGATATTACATTAGCTCAACTCCTACCTGCGTGAGAATCATATATGATCCCCTTCTTAGATTTCATCTCGCATTGATCATGTCCCTTAGGTTGGAATTCTTAGGTTGACTGCCATAACAGTATAGCTGTCACGAATCATTTACTCCTGGGACCTCTCAAGAATGGAACCAATGTGTTTCGTTCCTCAATTGCTGACAACTTTACGTCGTACGAGCGTTCCCAGCTTCCATGGCTGTTGGAAGAATTTCGTTCTTCTTTCGATGTCACGCAAACTTCTCTCGGCCACACGTCTACTGTCACGCATCGCATCGACACTGGCGCCCAGCCACCACTGCAGCAACGCCCATATCGCGTATCTCCATCAGGGCGTCGTGTAATTAACGAACAGTCGAAGACATGCTACGCCGCGACGTTATTGGATCCTCAAACAGTCCGTGGGCGTCTCCTGTCGTTCTCGTTGCGATGAAGGACAGCTCTGTGCGGTTATGTGTAGACTACCGACGACAGGGGCGTAGCCAGAAATTTTTTCGGGGGGGGGGGGGGAGGTCAACCATACTTTATGCAAGTTCGTGCGTGCGTTTGTATGTGTGCGTGCATATATACGCAAGCAAAACTGGAAAATTTCGGGGGGGGGGTTGAATCCCCCCACATCCCCCCTGGCTACGCCCCTGACCGACGACTGCATAAGATCACCCGTAATGACGTTTATCCCCTACCTCGAATAGGCGACGCCATTGACAGCCTGTCGCCATTGACATGAATTCTGCAAGGAGCAGAATTCATTTCATCGCTCGATTTGCGCACAGGGTACTGGCTGATGACGCTCGACTGATGACGCTCGACGGAAGACAGCATTTGTCACACCCGATGGCTTGTACGAATTCAACATCATGCCGTTTGGGCTGTGTAATGCGCCCGCGACCTTTTAGGGCATGATGGATACCGTTCTGCGCAACTTGAAATGGCACACATGCCTGTGCTACCTCGACGACGTCGTCGTTTTCGCCCCGGATATCTCCACTCATCTTCAAAGCCTGCGGCATGTGTTGACGCCTTTGAGCGACGCCGGGCTACAACTGAAGCTAAAGAACCCTATTGCAAAACCCAGCGCCACTGGGTACCAGCGTCCAGTGCCATGCCTGATTATGGGCCCAGCGTCGCGCTGGATACTGGGCCGCTGGAGCGGCGTTTTACTGGGAGGCGCTGGGTACCCAAGCGCAAAACGGCTCTACAGCGTTAAAATGGCGGTCCCTACGTTCCCTGCATAAATATATTAGTAAAGAAAATCATATAGAAAACATCAGTGCAATAAAAAAGATTAATATGAAAAAAAAAAAGCTACCAGACGAGGATTCGAACTCGCCACCTGCGAATCTCCAAGCGAGTACTCTACCACTGCGCCACGCTGAAACACGTCAACGTCGCTGTAAAAGGGCTAGTCAATACAGTAAGATACATATACAATAAGTAAGCGTTTTGTTTCATATTTCGGTGTCGCGTATTCAAGGAAGACGCTATCTTCCTTTCCAAATCACGCTTGCTTCTTCATTAGACACAAACAAACGGTGGCCGGCAACGAATGAAATACCCAAAATGGGAAGAGCGCTAGGTTTCTTTAAGAATTCCCGTTTTAACTCCGAAAAATATTATATGGGTTGGAGGAGGAGGGTACAGTTTGACGGCTGTTACTGCCGATTTTTAACAGCCGTTTCTCGCCCTTGCTAATGATGAACATGTACAGAAGTTTTATAATGACTCGTACGATAAACACGCGCCTATATGAATTCATACTGAGTAGTTTTTTCGCGCGAGCGACGGTATTACTGTGGGGCGGGCGTGTCTGTATTTGACTTGCAGTTCTATCGATACCTACAACTATAAAACCGCTCCGCAAAAACAAATACAATTAGTTGAAAAAAGATACCGGTGTGTTAGTTCACTAACGCGTACCGGTTGACAGGTATGTGTTCTGACGTATGAGTCAGAGAAGTACCGGCGAGTGCGGCCGGCTGCTTTCGGTGAGACTGCGTTTGTTGCTGAAAGCGCGTCGCATCGATGGTCATCGCTCCTTGTGCGGACACCGTACACAAGAAAAAATAGTTAATTCAGGTTAACGGATGTCCAGACTATACTTTACAGTAATTCATACACGTTGGAATTGCGTGTGCTTAAACCAAGAAGCGCCGGTGGCATGTAGATGGACTCGGCCGGTACGCTAGGCCTAACACTCGCTGGGAGCCGCACTGAGTAGGAACGATCTCGGCGCAGATGAGTTGCGATGGCTGAAGTTTCTGCGTTTTAGCCTCGAAACCTTTTTAACTGTTACCTAACGTATAGCTGAAGTAAGTGGAAGTGCAAGATTTGCCCGAGTTGCGTTTCCGGTGTGGCGATATCAAACGACGGCCGTTTTTCTGGCCTCCGTTGGGAGAGGTCGCGAAGCGAGCGCTCATTTACTTCTTGCCAACTGCACGGCGATGTAACAATTTGCTCTGTATGTTCAGACCAACACCTGTAGACTTATAAACATTACAATATGAAGCCATTACCGCCACATATCACCGATGCAAAACTGATATATATATATATATATATATATATATATATATATATATATATATATATATATATATATATATATATATATATATATATATATATATAAATATAAAGCGGCATGCACAAAATGTGTATTCATTGCTGCTACGTACGTGTTCCGCAAAAATTAACGACGTTATTGGCGCTGCACGAATAAAAAAAGCGTGGTAGAAAGCAAAATTATCAGTGTTGGCTGTTTAGGGTTATTAACATATTTTTCTCCCCATTCGACAGGGAAACATTAAAAGCGACCGTCATTTCACATATATATCATATCACGTATGCCATGAAAATAGTGCGCATCTCCTGGTCTTTTTCTGCCAAGCTAGAATTTGTGACACATGTTTGGGACCCGTTAGGATAGCATCTATCGGTACCATCGAATCAGACATTCGATATTCAACGATACCAAAGCATTCCGCCGCGCACGATACTGAAAGCAGCGCGCGGCACTGGCAGAACAGTGCAGGCTCCAGTATGTGCCAGCGCACGCCAGTGGTAATTCCACCGTCTCCAGCGCTTCCCAGTGAGCGCCAGCGTCACCGCGGCAAAGCCAGTGGCTCTACCAGTGCGACCCAGCGCTTTCACAGTGCATTCACCGGAGTCCCAGTGAATTCGAGCGCGTACCAGTGTTCCCAGTGCGGTCCAGCGCCAAGAAACGTACTGGTATCACGCTGGGGGTACTGGAACGGCGCTGGTTTTTGCAATAGGGAAGTGCCGATTTCCAGCACGTCAGCTGACAATACTGGGCTACGTCGTGTCCAAGGACAGAATTCTCCCCGATCCAGCCAAGCTTCGGGCCGCGACAGAGTTCCCCAAACCTACGTGGGTCAAAGAACTGCGCAATTTCGTAGGACTATGCTCCTACATTCGGCGCTTCATCCTAAAGTTTGCGATTATCATATCGCACTGACGAAGCTCCTTTTACAGCAACGGGCCCCTCAATTCGCGGTCGTGAAAGTGCGATGACGCTTTCGCAAAGCTCCGTCGTTTGTTTACGTCTCCTCCCATACTACGCCACTACTACCCTACGGCCCCCACAATCGTACACACGGACGCCAGCGGTGTTGGCCTCGACGCTGTCCTTGCGAAGCGCGAACCTGGGTTCCCGGAATACGTCGTGGCATATGCAAGTCGTACGCTTACTAAAGCTGAGGCCAACTATACCGTTACGGAGAAAGAATGCCTGGCAATCATGTGGGCTCTTACGAAGTTCCGACCTTATTTGTGTGGTCGCCAATTTGATACCTTCACTGACCATCATGCACGGTGCTGGTTGTCGTCATTGAAGGATCCCTCAGGCCGTCTCGCCTGGTGGGCGCTTCGCCTGGAAGACTACGACATCCGCGTGCTGCATCGCAACGGACATCAGGATGCTGACGCCGACGCCCTGTCCCACTCTCCCTTGCCCGACGACGATGCCCACAGCTCAGTGTCTCACTTTGCCGTTTCTTCCCTCGACATTCACACCATCGCTACCGAACAGCGCAAGGATCAATGGATTGCCTCACTGATAGACTTGCTGACTGATCCATCGGCCACACCATCCTCTCGTGCGTTGCGTTGTCACGACCACCATATTGCCGTTCGCGACGACCTCCTCCACTGACGAAATTACGATGGCGACGGCCGCCAGTGGCTACTAGTAACACCCCGCAGTCTCTGTTCTCACATATGCGAGTCGTTCCACACTGATCCACAGTGTGCACACTCTAGGGTATCGAAAACCTACCACCGCAGTCGCCAACGGTACTTTTGGCGAGGCATGTACCGTAACGTGCAGAGGTTCGCTCGCTCCTGCATCGATTGTCAGCGCCGCAAAACTTCAACGCACCTGTCGCTGGCAGGTCTGCAACCTCTACCTTGCCCTGACAGACCGTTTGGGCGCGTTGGCGTGGATTTGTATGGGCCACTTCCTCAGACGTCCGCTGGTAACCGCTGGGCCATCATCGCTGTAGACCTCCTCACGCTATACGCTGAAACTGCCGCCCTCCCTGCGGCTACAGCGTGCGATGTGGCCTCCTCTTGCTCCACCGATTCATGCTGCGTTACGGTCCACCCCAGCAGCTGCTCAGTGATCGAGGCCGTGTCTTCTTGTTGGAAGTCATCGAAGCCATTCTCAAAGAATGCAACGTTGTTCACCGCAAAACTACTGCTTACCATCCGCAGACGAATGGCCTCACGGAACGCTTTTACCGCACGCTCGGCGACATGCTCTCGATGTACGTCGCCGCCGACCACACAAATTGGGATAACATTCTGCCCTTCGTCACGTACGCCTACAATACCGCCCCTCGGCGCACTACTGGTTTTTCACCCTTTTCTTATTGTACGGCATGCACCCGTCGCACACAATTGACACAATGTTTCCCTACAAGCCGGATTGATCTGAATGTGCGCCTATTTCTGCCACAGCCACACTTGCTGAGGAGTGTCCTGAGCTCTCCAAGGCCTTTACTGCGCATAACCTAGAGCGGCAGAAGAGCATTCGCTGTGACACCACCAGTTCTGCATCCATGTTGCTCCCTGGGGCGCTCGTATGGCTCTCTGTCCCTACCACTGCAACTGGCCGCTCTTCCAAACTACTGCCCAAATACGAAGGCCCCTACCGTGTCGTTGAACGCACATCCCCGGTCAACTACCTTATCGAACCCATCGAACCATCTTCGGACATGCGCCGTCGAGGGCGCGACATTGTCAACGTGGAGCGCCTGAAGCCCTACCATAACCCACTAATAGTGGCAAGTTGGTAGGTCGTAATTGTAGCGAAGCATTCGAACTCAGTAATGGGTCGTCCTCTCGAGCACCGTCTAGTGTGTCGCCCTCTTCGGCTCTTTTCGGAGAGAACGCAGCTCGTGCTGAGAGTTGGCCCCGCCTTGACTGTCGCTGTCGTGTATCGTCGCCGAGTGCCTGCTAATAAACGTCTTTATAAGGGTATTTACGAAAAGTATTGTCAATGAGTCTATTATTAATATGCATTGATCAGATCAGTATTACACATTTCAAGGTTTCAGAATAGGATTCTCCTACGACGATAAACCGCTTCCACTAAGATTTCCATGCATCGAAAGCATCACGGTAGGTCTCCTCCGCAATGTGATTTAAAGCCTTGGTGCAAGCCTCTTGGAATTTGTCAACTGTATTGAAATGGCGTCACTTCATCGGAGCCTTCAAGTGCGGAAACAAAATGATGTCTAGGGGAGTCATGGCACAAATGTAGGGGAGCTGGGGAATCCTTGGCACCTTTGAATCGACAAGGAAGCGGGTCCAGACAAAAGAGCTGTGAACTGGCGTGTTGCTATCGGTGATCGTCGTTGACGACCGCCCATCGCTTACATCTTTATGACCTTCTAAAATTACCTTATGCCACCGGTATACTTGACGTTATGACCAACAATTATCACCAAAGGTCTTTATCATAGAAAAAGATTCCACTTCGGACTTTTCTTCACACAAAATTTGATGACAATGCTTCGTTCCAACAAGCGCTGCACTGTGGCTTGCACGGGAAATGAAAACAAGTTTTACTGAACAGTCTCTCCTTACTCTACAGGTGGTAGCATACAACAGTGTGACCGCATGTGCATACGCTAACTTCCCCTTCCGCCAATATTAAGTGGTCCTTACCTCTTGTGAGGTGTAGGCGTTTTACAATTTTATAATTGACATTACATTTCGGACAAACCCTGTATATATCATACATGCTTGCGTCAAGATGGACAATGGAACAGCATACACATCAATAAAGAAAAAAAGGCATTGTAAACACAAGGGTAGGGGACTGTTCGACACACATATACAAGTATTATCTATCCGCATGCAACAAATGCCAGAGAAAGACATTTCTGTGCCACTAATTCGAGATATAAATGTGCAGGCCGTTTATTCAAGGTGCAAGTTTTGGGGACATTAAACCTGCAAGAGGCGAGTCGTAAACCGTATGCACATAATATTAAACATCTACGCGGAGAGCAAGTTAGCTCACTGCGCAACACATTGCAGCTATTTTCTGTGCGCGATATTAACTTTTACGCATAAACTTCTTTCAGCCCATTTGCAAAAATAGGCCGAGTGCACATGAAAAGTGGGCTTTTTAAATACACCTTTGTTGGACTACAACTGGATAGTAGTATATCACTTATACTGCATCAGTTGATGCACGGCCTTGGTATTTATCATGAGCAATCTAGAAAAGATCGAGATAACTATATACGAATATTTTGGGGAAATATTATAGCAGGTAAGATCATCCTATTTGACACTAGTAAAAACATTGTGTTAAAATGAACTAAATTCTCAGCACCAGCTGCGTTGATCAGTGTCGCTGTTGGGCATCTTGTTACCGTAGCCCCATCAGCGAATCAATGGGCCAGGAAGAATCGCACGAAACGCATTAAAACAATATGCTTCGAGGTAATGTGTCTGTTTGAAGCTCTGCCTTTCATAAAAATACGTTCTGCTGTTGTTATTGTGCATTGTAACTGTAAAATGAAATATTACATATGATTTGCGATAATTTTTTGGCGGAGCTGCTTATACAGGTCCCCGACACAAAGCTAATCGCTGCACAGTTAGCAGTGAAACAGGAAAAAATGATCTTAAGTTGGAGACATAGGTGCAGGGGTACGCTGTATGGTGAATTTATGAAATCTCCTAAGTGGCACGAAAAGAATAACATGTTCCTAAGTAGTCCGCGTTATGGTACCACCGAAAATTGGTCGAGAGCTAGAGAAACAGAATGGACAGCATGGTAAGAAAAACGTAGCCAGGTTGAGCAGGTGACGAAGTAAATAAATGCATGGTACACTGGAATATAGCAGTCATTTGAAGGGACCTTCATCCTGCACTGTGCAAAAAATATGTGTGGCCGTGCTATCCCAGCCAGAGATGACCAGCAAAGCCACTTCTTACTTTTAGTTCCTAACTGTTTGCGTGTGCCAGTGCGTAGTTCTCGCGTTAGGATCATTACTACCCGGGATAAGGTGGGGTGAGACTTAGAAAGTGTTCCAAAATTAGGCTGTACAGCAGTGGCAATGAAAGCTATGGCTATAACATTTCCAATGTATAAAAAAGGTAGGGAAAGTTTTCCTTGGAGCTCAAAGTTAGTCTCAAATTGTGTTTAGCGTGGTTTCTTTTTTTATTTATTTGTTAACATAAGTATTTTTGTTAAGATCTGCCACCTGCAGAGCATTCCAGTTTTGCAAAAGGTGGCTACTAATGCTTCACAGAAGCGAAACTAAAATTGCCAACATACAACAAGTCCTAATTATAGTGAGTCCATGAGAGATCAAACATGCGTGCCCGGTAGATAGATTTGTTTCTTCTGGGTTTTTTATATGATATGTGGGCACACTAAAAGTGCAGCGAACCGAAAATTTTATTTCCAAAGAAATGCTCCCAGCGCGCCAAAAAAAGATATGTGCAGGCGGCGGCGTGGACGTGCTGTTTTACAGCGAAAGCTGTTATGAGATCGTTTCAGCGGCCGTTTTTGGCGCCGTAGTTGTCCGCCGCCGCCGCTGCCGCCGCCGCCGCCGGTGTCCGGAACCAGTATCCCTCGAAATAAGAAAAAAAAAACGAAATAAGAAAAAAATTCCAGGATGGAACGAGGTTCGAACCTGGGCCCTCTGCGTGGGCGCCCAGTATTCAACCTCTGAAACATGCAGGTGCTTGAAACTGCTTTGCAAAAAGGCCCTATACAGGCTTCATGTCGGGAAGGAACCACATTAGCGTATGCAATATAGCGTGGTAGAAGAGTAAAATAAGCACCAAGCGTCGCAAAACGCGAATTCTGTAACCAGGCGTCACACAATGCGAATTGCGCAATGAGTAGGTTGTTGAATGCTTCCAACCCATTGCAAAGGGCTCTGCCATAATTCTTCATCGTCGTCAGGCATAGCATCAACAAAGTGCGCATAATGCCTTAGATGCGTTTAGCAGGTACCAACGCTCTCCGTAGAATGACGAAAGTGCTTCCCTGCAAATGTCGTCTACAGACGATAGAAGAGGCGCTGCGTGAGATATGGACGCCATCTGGCAATACGTCGGGAAACATGAGTGCTGTGTTGCGGGCTGGTAGTCCCGGCGCAGCGGCAGGCGAAGACCGGCGGTGACCAACGCGACAGGTGGGGACGCCGGCCAGCCCGAACACGCTGTTTGGCGCGATGCGCCGAAGGAGAAGAAACGTCCGCACTCAACGAGTACTCTCTACAAACTCTCTTACTTACACGTCGCCTGTGTAAAACAGGAATGCCAGAGCGGCGCCCCCTGTCATTCGTACAATGCAATACTGAACCGAAACCGAAACACAACATGAGCTTGTGCAGAGGGCACGGAGGAAGACAAGTTTCAGCGCAGTCGCATTTTCAGCGCACCTTAAGAAACTAGGGTTGTAACATTGTAGGGCGAGTAGGGCCAGAAGGACCGTCACGACGAAAACCTGCCTCCTCAGTCGTATTCGCCTGGAACGTTGGTGTGGCTTCGCGTTCCCTCCTCCGCTCCTGGCCTTTCCACAAAGCTACTGCCTAAGTACGAAGGCCCCTACCGCGTCCTACGTCAAGCATCCCCAATTATTATATGATTGAGCCTGTTCAATCATCTACGGACCGCCGTCGTCGCGGCCGCGAGACTGTTCACGTCGATCGACTGAAGCCGCATTATGACCCACCAGTTGTACCTGTTCCTTAGGTCGCCAGGACGGCTCTTTTTCCGCGGGGGAGTGATTTGTAACATGGTAGGGCGCAGACAAGAACGCCTGCGAAAGAAGAAGACGAAGACGGTTGTTGTTGGCGCTCGCGCTTGCTCGGCTTGGACCGCTGATCGCTTCAGCTGTGGCAATCTTTTAATAAACTCGTTACTGTCTCAACGTTAAACGCATACCATCAAGGTCTTTAAAATTGCGTATCTGTGTATTTTCTATTAAAGGAACACTTCATCTAATATTTACCTAATGATGTTACGCCTCAGATATGCGTAATATTTACTTTTTGATCGACAACGTTCACAAGTATGAACAGCCGTACCAGTTCAAGATGGGTGGGCGGTAAGCAAGTGGTTCAACTTCCGCCGGTTGGCTGAATCGGGTGACGTGCCGACAAACAGAAAGACAGACCAAAATTTCTGCGTTTAAGTTCCCCAAGAAAGACTATCGTCTTTAAAATGGCACAGTGCCTGCTGCCCTACTTCTCAAAAATTACAAGATTTATAGCGTAGTGGGTTCCTCGCAAGTGCACTTGTATTGGTTGCCGAGGAAGCCCAGAAGCACATGATCCACTTCCTCGGGGTCTCAGTAAAATTACAATGATTTATAGCGTAGTGGGTTCCTCGCAAGTGCACTTGTATAGGTTGCTAAGGAAGCCCATAAGCGCATGATCCAATTCCTCGGGGTCTCAGAAACGTTCTTCGCCCCCCCCTCTCTCTACCACGTCAACGCATGTTATACAGCATGACGGGAGATTTAAATAGCGACCGGGCGTTACCCAATGCAAATTACATAAATGGTGGGCCGTTTAAAGATTCCAACCCATTATAAAGGGCTCAGCCATAATTCTTTATCGTCATCAGTCGTCGCGTCAACAAAATGCACATAATGCCTTACAGACGTGTAGCTGGTGCCTCGCTTCTCCGCAGAATGACGAATAATGGCTTAGTAGGTGCTTCCCAACATCACAAAAATTGTGATTTATGGCGTAGTGGGTACCTTTCTAGTGTACTTGTATTGTAGCCCTAAGAGAGCTTAACGGGCTCCAGAAACGCCGCTCTTCCAGCTTTCGCTGTGAATGTGCTGCGGTTTCAGCGCAGTTCTAGCGTTTTTTGCTGGCTGCAATATTTTCTGATTTCACGGCCGAACTTAACGGTCAGCTGTGGATGTTGCGTCTAAAATTTTTTCGGCTGCTGCTAATACGCATTAGTGTGCATTCCTCAAAAGGCAAAAAAAAACAATGTGGAAAAATGGCAAACACGGCCCAAACAAAGAAGTTTGCAAAGTTTCGTGTGTTTTGCCGTCTCTTGTATTCCACAAAGAAACTTCAAAACAGTGCGAAATATAGAAGAGTTTTTAACATTTCTGGGGAAGTTGTTTTCCTATGGGCAGCGCAATAAAAGGAAATAATAGTGAAAAAGCGAATTTTTTTCAAATAAAACTCATTTTAAAAAATAAAAAAACTGCAGTCTCAATTCTGACGCCAATTTTTATCAAGGAGCGATTATGTCAGTGAAAACACGGTTTTAATGTCATGTCCTCATTTGCTTTGTTCACAAAATATGACGAGCCAAACTGACCCTTACTGTGGGTGCTAAGTGTGGTTGATGGTTGCTATTAGCTTACGCATTAGCACTTTAGAGAGGGGAAGCAGCCCACCTCTGCACACGCTAGACACAAATAAAATGTGAGAATACATTTTTCTTGACGACAAGCGACCAGAGCACGATTTTTCTCCGGCAAAATAATTAAAACTTTTGATTTACGCACAATGCTAGCTTATAACAACCTTCAAGTTGATGCAAGTTGATAACAACGATTCAACCACACCCTCGGGTATATGCTCGCGATGTACGTGACATCTAATCATAGTAACTGGGACCGCGTTCTTCCATTCATAGCGTTCGCGTACAACACGGCGACACAGGCTACCACGAGATTGTCACCTTTTTCCTCCTGTATGGACCCGAAACTTTGCACACCAACGACACTCTCCTTCCATATCGTACGGACGCTTCCGAATGCCTACCTGTGACCCAAGCTGCCCGACAAGTGGGAGAGTGCCGCCAACTCGCGCGCACCTTTACATCCCAAGAACAACAGCACCTTAAAGAAAACAGCACCTACTCACTTCGAAGTCCCAGCTATTCCTCTGGATCTCTTGTATGGCTGGCTGTTCCTTAATAAACTCCTGGGTTTTCCTCAAAACTCGTCCCAAAGTACGAGGGGCCTTACCGCATTTTGGAGCAATCATTCCCCGTGAATTTTCTCAATGAGCCAGTTTCCCCATCTGACGACATGCGCCGGCGTGGACGTGACCTCGTCCGCGTGGCCCGTCTCAAGCCATACCATAGCCATCTGCCTCCAGACTCCTAGGTCGCCAGGATGGCTCTTTTTTGGCGGGGGCGAATTGTGAAGAAGAAGACGCGTCGCCAGTCAGCAGTATGGCCAACGCTCGCCTCGCGCTGCTCGACGCTGGCATCTTTCCGGACGGTGCTCTGCCCGGACTCGCTGTTCTCTTCATAGCGTTACAACAGGAAGGCACTGCCAAGAAACCTCTTCTCAGGCGTTACTCTTACATTTAACGCAGCTTTTTCTGTGTCATTTTGGCATCTCAGTTTCTTAGAAGCAAATTAGATTTCATTTCAGAGGCTATAAAGCTTGTTTGGCGTGGAATAGACGATTCTTACGTTGGAATTATCCCCTATCATTTTCAGCCTATGCCATATATCCTTATTGTACGGTAGAGGGCGCATTTCTGCTTGACTGCTTTGATTTCTCGTAAAACATGCTGCTGACCCTCACAAGTGTCTTGGACGCTGTAAAGCAGACCTTCGACCACATATATGAAAACGCACAGATATGAAAAGGCCACAGTTACATTGTGCCAAGCAAATTAAAACAATTTTGAGGACATGAGCGGCCAAGCACATTCATTAGTGTTAATTTTGAAATGGCCGACGAAACTGGCATAAATGGCCTATCGTCTCGAGGTCTTACGACCAGCAGGTCTGGTCTCCCTGGAGGAACATTCTTACGTCAAATAAACGCAAGGTATAGATTTGCGGCATTTCGTGCATTTCGAGCGGTTGTAGGAACTTCGTGAAAATATCAACTATGTTTGACGAATTATATGAAATTTACTTGAATATAGCGTCGGCGTCTACAGCGGGGCACGATACCACTGTTGAAATGAAGCACTCACCCTGTTCGTTCTTCCAGGTTGACCTGGTTGTCAGCGCGTCTTTGGCATTGTGTGGCGACGATGCGCGTATAGCTGGCATTGCTTCGATGGACCAGAAGACTGGGCTCAAGCGCCGTGGCTAATAAACCATTCCTGGACACAAACTTGGCAATCGGCACCATCTAGTGGAACAGACACGGCCAGCGTCACTGGCAGGACGCTACATAAGTGGCTTCTCAAGAGGGACCCACCGGGGCTCGATACCACTGTTGGGATGAAGCACTCACCCTGTTCGCTCTTCCAGGTTTGTTATTTGGATCGCTGCTTGTGTGTCAAAAGCTCGAATAGAAATATTTCAGTGGTACCATGCTAAATTGATTGGTGTTGTGTTTTTGATCGATGCAAATATTGTCTGTGTCGTATTTATGTAGCCCGCTCCTTATCATCTCGAGCGATGTCGAAACTAACCCTGGACCTGACACGAACAGTACGCTAGCAAAATTTTGAGAAACTGTTCAACGAATCGAAGCCGGTCAAGACAACATTATGAAGGACCTGCAGGCCCTTAAGCACCGGCAAGATTCCGTTGACGTGGAACTGAAACAGCTTTGGTCCAGAGCTTGTGCCATAGAAATCGACGCTATTGCCTTAAAAGCTAACCCTGCTGCTACATCGTTGAGATCAGCTGATACCGCGCATAACTTATCCGACCAGTTGAAATCCATCGGGCATCGTTGTGACGATACTGAAAACAGATTTCGGCGTTGAAATTTGCTGTTTTTCGGAATTCCCGATAACCCTACAGGAACATGGCCTTCGTCCGAAGGCCATGTCCTCGAATTGTGCTCGACGCGCCTTGGGTCACGTTGCAGTCATTCCGAATCGACCCAGACCACCGTCTCAGTTGATACCAAGACAAAAAGTGCAGAGCTATCATTGTCAAGTTTTTTTTCAAAGATAAATAAAGCGTGATAGAAAAAGGTTTTAAGCTAAGAGGCAGCAAATTCGCTATACGGCAAGACTTTTCGCTTCAAACACGTGTCGCTAGAAGAAAGCTGCTGGAAGTTGCGAAATCGAAAAATGCCACATGCAAGCTTACTGTTGACAGAATGCGAATCGACACTTCGGTGTACGTGTACGGATACAGCAAGAGCTTTAACCCGATAACTAACACGGAGCTCTAATAAGCGATAACCCGTCCAACCCATTGTGTCACGTGCTACATTAGCAATAAAACCATCTGTGTCATTTACTAACATACGAAGTCTGATTCCAAGCCTATCGAAATATGCTCCTATTTAGATAACAGTGGCTGTGACATACTATTGCTAACTGAAACCTGGCTTCATGAGCGTATTACAAACACAGAAGAATTAAATGACGCCGACGAGTATGTCATATACCGGAAAGACCGCGATATAAGAAGAGGCGGTGGCATGCTCATCGCTGTAAAAAAGCACATTGCTAGTTCCTTGTTGAAGTCAGTAGTCCGTTGGAAATTCTATGGATGTGCACTGCATCTCCTACTTCTAAGTCGCTCTTCGGGGTGTGCTACAGGCCGCCAGACACATTTGATTCCTTTGCCTCCTATCTTAATATCAACATTGCCTCTATCCGACAGAAGTTCCCGAACGCTATAATAAATTTTCTCGGTGATTTCAATTTTTACCGAAGCTGACTGGACTGACTTAATGTCATGCTCAAGTAGCACTCGCAATTTCATTGACCGGACTCTCGACTACTCACGTACGCAGCTTGTTAAGAAGCCACACGTCAACAGAACATTCTAGATTTGATATTTACATCTGCTCCTGATAACGTAAGGACTCTATGCTATAACTCTGGGTATAGTGACCACATGCCTCTGTCCGCTGCGTTCGAGACACCTGTCTCCTCGCGTAACATAGTGCAGAAACACATTTTGAACTACAACAAAACCAACTTTGAAGCTATTAACCACGGCCTTGAGAACTTTTCTAACACTTTCGTTCCGTTGTTCACCTCTCGCTCTGTCACGGTAAATTGGTCTCTTTTAGCGTAAACTAACCGAGTTGGTTCATGTGCACATACCGCGTATCTTGCTTAGAGTTACCTCATCGATACCATGGTTTCACAGATCGTTACACACAATGAAAAACAAAGAAAACAGCTTTTTAAGGCTGCTACGCTCAGGGGCACACCTCAGTCTCGGGCCAAACATCAGGCTGCGGAAAAAGCCTACTGTCGCACCCTACGCAACGTTAAATGCAAATGTATGTCTTGTGGCCTTCAATACCTTATTAAAAATACCCTTGAGAGTTTTGGAAATCAATCTCTCCTACTAACACCATTGAAGACATTTCACTGGCGGATGACGATGGGATAAACGTTAACCCCAACAATTACGCTACCTTGTTCAATAATTATTTTGCCATTGTTTTTACTAAGGAAGACCATTCCAACATTCCATTTTTGGGAGAAGTTGATTACAGTTACATGAATCCCGTAGTTATTGCTACTGTCGGAATTTCAGCACTCATTAAAAATCTAAAAATATCAACATGTGCAGGAGTTGACGGTATTAATAATAAATTTCTTAAACAGACCGTTACATTTTTTAGTACCATACTTCGCTCATCTTCATACAATCATTATCAACAGGCGAAATACCAAATCAATGCGAAATTGCCAAAATCATAGATATATTCAAATTGGGAATGAAATGTAACGTTAGTCATTATCGCCCCATCTCTCTAACAAGTGGCCCATGTAAATTATTTGAACATAAGTCACCAACGGCAGTCTCTTGGGTCCCTTGTTATTTTAATTTACACTAATGACTTGCCATCTCATATCTCCTCTAATATACGACTCTTCGTAGACGATTCCGTATTCTATCCTAAGGTAACATCATCATGAGATCATCTCCCTCTCCAAAAAGACCTAGATCTCATAACTAATTGGCGCTCAGGTTGGCAAATAGCACTTAATACCGTTATATGTAAGTTAACAACTTTTACTCGCAAGAAATTGTTCTACCTCTTTATCTATACCCTTATAACTCTCATGTAACACGCACATCATCTTATAAATACCTCGGCGGGCATTAAGCACTCTCGGCTACCTTAAACGTAACCTTAACGACGCTCCAACATCGACTAAATCACTCGCATATCTAGCATTCGTTCGTCTTCAACTTATATTTGCCTCATCAATTTGGTCACCTCATCAGGCCTACCTAATCAACGTCCTTGAATGTGTTCAAAACCGCGCCGCGCGCTTCAGTAATACAAATTACAGGCGACATTTCAGCATCACTCACATTAAATCTTCGCTGCCATTGCCTTCGTTAAATTTCCGCCGAAAGATCGCTTTGATCTCGTTATTTCACAAAATAACATCCGGTAAACACGTAACCACCCTCCTTCTTTCAGAACAGACACGAATGTTTCACGGTTGGGACGATAGCCGTTCCTTCAAAATTATTTTCGGACGCACTAACGCATTCAACTCATCAGCATTGCCAGTTGCACTTGAATTATGGAATGGTCTTCCCGATAACGTTGTCAACATTCATGATCCTATATTGTTTCTTCATGAAGTAACAACCATTTTTTCATGGCTAGTGGCTTCTACCTTCCATTAAATCATATGCATGCTCTTCGCTAACGATTGTACAATTTCTTCTAGTCAAGTGGTTTACCCTTAGAAATGGGTATCTCTGCATTCTGTTTATTAGTTGTATGTCACGTGTGCTCTCGCTAACACTTATGTAATGTTATTTTATAGATTCATGTAGCATACCAAGTGTCGTTTTAATGCATCCACTTATGCGATCTTATACACTGTATAATCCCCCCCCTCACACCTGTGGAGGTGTGAGGGGGGGGGAGCCTGTGGGGGTGTTGTGAATAAGTAAATAAATAACATATCTGAATAGTTTCTCTACATTTGTACCTTCCATATCTGCGTCTAGCGTTCTGTTTACGCGTGCAAGAAAAAGATCACATAGAATTGACACGATGGAGCAGCCAATGCAGATAACTTGCTTTAAAGAAAAGCATTTTCATCCTATTAGAGAACGTCAAACACAGAAAAAGAGACATCAAATATAGAAATAGAGAAATACTTGCGCAGGGTGCCAACTTCCAAATATTTATCGGCAGAAACCACTGTGGTATCACGGCCGCTCGATGAAAAACACACGGTGCGGCCTACCGCGTCGCGGCGCAGGCAATGGACGAGAGCGGGTAAGCGGATTTGACAGTTGCCGCCGCATTTCGCTAGGAGGGCGCCAGTAGTAGGGGAGCGCTAAAGTCCCTGAAACTTCGTAAAGTAGCGAGACTTTCCTCCTCCGCTCGCGTTCCTCCTCGTTCTCCTCTCCTTCGCACTCTCTTTTCGAGCATGGCGCCACCTACCTTGCTCCTGCGTAGCAGACGACGCTTCGCAAAGTGAGCGCTTGCTTGCCAGGCGGCGCGCTTTAGGCATTCGCACTAGCCATCTAGCTCTTGGTACGCTTTTTGTTTAATTATATGTTATTTAGGAGATATTAGGATACGTTTGTAAAGGACACGTGTGATGTTGAACGTTAATGTCCCGCTCTACATGAAGCCTTCTGAAACCTATACATTGTACACGTCGTCCTCGCGAGGCGAATTCGCCGCGCATACCAATGACGCACTGAGGCTGCCAGTACGCACTAGAGGTAGCCGTTCTTTATTCCGAACTTGCTCAGAAATAGAGGCTCGAACTGTTCCTCGGAGAAATGGTCCTAGAAAGATTAATTTCAGTTATACTACCCAGCACTCATTGCTACTCATGATAGTATTTATCTTAAGAGCACTTCAGAATGAACGAACAGCGAATGCAAGATAGCGCCCTGGCAAGATTTGCCATGTAAAAAGATATGTGCAGAGAGCAATGACTGTCAGTGCAAGCAGCAGCTCGGAGCTTCATTGAAAGAAGAATGCGCCAGAAGGCGTTCATCATTTCCAGTCGATACATTTAGACAGCGTTGGTTGTTTCGTTAAGAAATTAGACTCACCAACCATAGTGCACAAGTGCGCCTCGTAGACGTACTTGACATACGAACTGTACTCGCTGCTCTATGAACGAGCAAGCGATTGAATAAACTAGCCTGCCACCGTAAACGTTTCCTTCGCGAGAGCTCCAATCGCGGATAATAATATCATCCGGGTTTTATGTCCCAATACCACGATATAATTATGAGAGACGCCGTAGTGCAGGGCTGTGGAAATTTTGACCATCTGACGTTCTTTAACGAGCATTGCCATCGCATGGCACACTGGCCTCAAGCTATTCGCCTCCATCGAATTGTGACCGCCGCGGTCGGTCGCGACCTTCGGGTCAGCAGCCGAGCACCATAATCTCTGCTCCATCGCGGCGGGAAGCTACTCGCGGATATAAACCTCCACACGAAATGGCACGTAAACCTTCGCGCTAAATTACACGTATACGTGAGGTTCCTAAACGATGAACGCACCCTGCGACTCGGATGGGCACGCATGCTTTGCCTACCTACCTTCTATCGCAAGTCCACCGGCGGATCTGTCGACGTAAAAGAGCCGGAGAAAGCTATTTGCTCCGGGAAAAAAAACCGAGCACGCAACAAAACAAACAGAGAGTGCCACTCCTAATTTGAGCTTTCGCACTGCAGCTTTGTTTCTTCAAAAGAACTGCGCCGAATCTCTGATGTTTCGTAATCCCATTTTCAAACGTCAGTCGACGTGCCTCCGTAATCGGCGTGCCATGCTAGGCGCACAAACTAATACCGCGAACTCAAACCAGTAGGCGCATCACGTCAAGCAGAAAACGTAACCACATATTCTTGAAAAAAAAACATAGTACAGACCCGCAGAAGCAGTAATAAAACGTGTGAGGAATAGCGACGTACTGCACGAATAACTGAGACCTGCATGTCTACGGCGTTATAGCACGCAGCTATTTGCACGAACCTCGACGAGTACTTATAGTGAGAGGATAGCAACTTACATCGCACAGTCGCGTCGAAAACGTCGGCCGAAAGTTACTTCCTTCGCAACTCGTTGCGCTTCCCGGACGGTATCATAAACAGCTTGTTGCCTTCACTTGATTTGTTTCTACGTCCGAAAGCGCAGCAGAAGCCCATGGCAACCAACCGTGGCGTCGGTCTTGTGTGCAAGGTATCTCAGAGCACAACGCACGCGGAATGGAAAGTGCGCATCCATAAAACACGTGCGCTGAGAAACAGCGAGCCCGCGCTTCGCGAGCAAACATGGGAGTTGCGGGCGACTGTAAACAAGCGAACGCTCCGAGTGGTCCCACGTGACGGCAGTTGGCCAATGCCGACGCGGTGTCAGGCTCGGAGAGGGCAGAGGAGGGAGAAAAGAGAGGAGGCGCGCTTTCATGCACGTATGTCGCTACTTTACGAAGTTTCAGGGACTTTAGGGAGCGCTAAAGTCACTGTAACGGGAAAAGTACCGCGTTCCTTTTCTCTTCGCCGCCGCGCCCTTTCGGCGGCTTCGCCACATAAATGGTCCAGCCCGCTCGCCTCGCCAGTGTCTCCCGGGCGCAGACGCACGGCGCTTTGGAGGGCGATTGTTTTTATAGGCTCAGGAAAGCCTGCAGGAACATTACGACATCCCGTATCGTTTTGAGACTTCATCGAAAGCCTATCGAGGCATCGAAGAATGCCCGAGTAAGGCCCTCTTTGCTATTCCCGGCGGCAAAAAGGATGCCAAACGACGGGCTGTGTGGCTGCACAGAATTAGGCGGGAAAAATTTGTTCCCACGATCTGATACCCGCATTGTCAGGTAAGCGCTTCATTGAGAATTCGCGAATGTTTCGGGGAATGTTTGCGCCTACCCTGCACTAGTGCAGCTTGTTTCGCGTGGTTGTTACAGGAGGTTCATGCACAATAACATTTTATTTTGTTTGACGTAAAATTGACGCCTTTGGGTTCACATATAATGATCAGCACGCTATGAAAACTGACTGCTCCATATTGGTACTGCCTGACGTGACTGTATGACGAACACAAATAACAGGTGGTAGCATGAAAATAATGACTGATGCTCTCGCGGCCTGTTCGCTCGCTTGATATGCACCAAAATCGGTATTCCGTGACGTGACTGTATGACGAACATAAATACCCTGCGGTAACATGAAAATAATCGTATGCATGTCATGTAAGGCATGATTTACATGCCATGCTCATGATGTTCTCGCGGCCGGTTCGCTTGCTTGATATGCACCAAAATCGGTTTGCGTGACGTGACTGTAATGCGAACCTAAATACAGGTGGTAACATGAAAATAATGGCACGCATGTCATGTAAGGCATGATTTACATGCCATGCTTATGATGCTTTCGCGGCCGGTTCGCTTGTTTGATATGCACCAAAATCGGTATTGCGTGACGTGACTGTATGACAAATATAAATACCGTGCAGTAACGTGAAAATAATGGTACGCATGTCATGTAAGGTATGATTTAGATGCCATGCTCATGATTTTCCTCGCGTCCGGTTCGCTTGCTTGATATGCACCAAAATCGTATTGCGTGACGTGACTGTAATGCGAAAGTGATTAACAGGTGGTAACATGAAAATAATGGCAGGCATGTCATGTAAGGCATGATTTACATGCCATGCTCTGATGCTCTCGCGGCCGGTTCGCTTGTTTGATATGCACCAAAATCGTATTGCGTGACGTGACTGTATGACCAACAAAAATACCGCCCTAATTTTCACGTTACCACTTGTCATTTGTGCTCGTCATACAGTCACCTCACACTATACCAACTTGGGTGCATTTCAAGCTAGCGAACCACCCGCCCTCGCAGCATGAGCGTGGCAAGTAAGTCATGCCGTACATGACATGGAAGTCATGATTTTCATGTTACCACATATCACTAACTTTCGTCATACAGAAATAGCTCGTCATAAAAGTTTTGGTATATATGAATTCATTAAACGACCACGAGCGCCCCGAAACCATGTAATGTAAATCATGTTTTGCATGGCATGTCTGTCATGATTTGCACATTATAACCAGTCACTTATGTTCGTCATACACCCTTGTCACGCCATACCAATTTTTGTTGTGTATCAAGCTATCGAAGCGGCCGCGGTCGCACCCTGAGCGTGGCATGTAAATCATGCCGTACATGTCATGCATGTCATTATTTTTATGTTATCACCTTAATTTAAATTCGTCATACAGTCATGTTATGCCATACCAATTTGGTGTACTTCCCATTAACGAAGCGGCCAGGACAGCACAAAGTCGGGTGCGGATAGATATAGATAGATAGATAGATAGATAGATAGATAGATAGATAGATAGATAGATAGATAGATATAGATAGATAGATAGATAGATAGATACGTACAAAGTCACAGAAATTCGCTAAGAAATGCTTTGCATTTAATAAATGCAGGCAGCCGAGCGCATAACTGCCGCGCAGTTCGCATTTCTTTATCGCGTTAGTACGCGTGCGTGAACATGTAGGCGAGTGAAAATTGCCGCTATTTCTTTCCTAATCAGTCATAGAACAACGGTATGTTTCATTCGGGGCTGCAAAAGCGCACGCAATGCGTAAAACATGCGTTACTCCACGTCAAATCAACACCGCACCGCCACAGCTTCGGCCGCGCTGGACCAAATATGGCGGCGCGCACGACGGTCGCGGTACTTTTCCCGTTCCAGTGACTTTAGGGAGCGCCAGTAGCGCCAGAACCATATATACCCTTCGGGAGAGTTTTCGCGATTCTTTCACCTCGCCGCTCTCCGCGCCCCGCCCCAGCGCCGCCCTCTCCTCGTGACTTAAACCCTCTCTCCTCGTCGGCGGCGGCGGGCGGCAGCGCAGCGCAGAGTCTGGCGGAGCCGCAACGGCGCGTCGCATTTACACGATTCGTGAGGAGCGCGCGTAGGTTGCGAAGCGCTTGTGTGAAGCCTCGTATGGTCTCGCGCGCGTCTTCATGGCGACCGCTCCTCGCGACCTCTTGGTTCAACTGCGGGTTGTCCAGAGGGCCTGCGAGAGGGCGGAGGGCCACGGTCTTCCGGTCCCTACGTGGGAGCGGCCCGCGACTGCTACGGATTCCCCCTAAAAGGGGGCGTTACAACGCAGTTCCTCAGGACCTGAATAAAGTTCTCGGTCTGTCTGTCTGTCTGTCTGTCTGTCTGTCGCATTCATGTGTGAATTTGTTGCGTGCGATGGGCTGTTGTTGCGCTGTTGGCTGCTCTAACAGCAGCGCGTAGGTTTGCGCCTTTTTAAGCTTCCGAAGGAAAAGAAGCGACGACGCCTTTGGATTAGAAACATCAGACGGAGCAAATGGGCCCCGACCGATTGCTCCGTGTTATGCGAGATACGTACTTGAATATTTCGCTTGATTATTGCTGGTATTGTGAACAGCGCACCATTAATAAAAACCGCGCAAACTTTAAAAATAATTTTTGTCACGCTGAAAAAATGAGATTTATGGTTTGCGTTTCGAACGCTTGGGCAGACTGAAATTTTGCAGCGATCACGCTATAGGTGTCAAGCATGGTGTGTTGTGTTTACGTAATTTATCGCGCGTTCTGGGATGCTAGCGTGATGCTAGCATTCCAGAACGCGCGATGTTCCAGAAAGCTTGGGATGTTAGCGTGATGTTCTGAGGGGTAGATTTATTTCCATATCGCAGGTTAGTGCCCCCGCGCATCAGCTGCGGCGGTTATCTGGCATGTGTTGTACGCTATGTGGTCTGCGTTTCTGTGACTATCAGCCTATGGTGTCATTTACCGCTGTGTTGCCGGTTGTGCACATGCTACCAGTTTCAGGCTTAAATCGCGCATGTAAATAATCCGCGCCTATGTGCTATGCGAATGTGCCTTGCGCTTTTAGTCCTGCACATATAGTGCACGATGTCTGTGCTCGTGCAGGAAGCTTTTCTATTATAGCAAGGGGCCCTCATGTGCTCAATGAAATTTCGCGATTAGGAAGTATAGAGCGTGAAGAGATTCAGCATAAAAACGATTTTCTAAGGTAAACCAACAGGATGTCCGCTATCACAGACTAGGGGAACCAAGTATTGTTTTCATTTTTCTAGGGGCCCTGCATCTGCTCTTGCGAAAACAGATGCCTCAGCAAACGCGAAAATTTACCTCCGGCGTCCGCGGTGTCGGCTTTCCGCGTCGGCGGCGTCAACACGATGGATATGAAAAATCAATACGTAATGACGTCACCATACGACCAAAGCTTGTGACGTCATGATGACTTCGAATAACGTGACTTCACGCGATGACGTAATCACATGACTTCGCCGGTTTGCACTGCCTTCGTGATCGGCCCACCGTTCACGGAGGCAGTGCAAAACCATATGAGGTGTAGAAAGCTTGCAGTGCCTCCCATCTTGGAGGAAGTGCAAAACCATGCTAGGTCCACAAAGCTTTCGGGGGGGGAGGGGTGAGGAAGAATACATCGACTGAAGAAAAGGAAGAAGGCTATCGCCTTCCAGTCGTCTTAGGCAGATGTATAAGGTTCCCTGTGAGTTTGTTTCTCTTATTAGAGAGTTTTGTGCTGGGGACTCCTAGCCGCTTGCTTATGCACGCTATAGAGTTCCAAGATCGGAGTCATTGCAAGCTTTCTGCACGTCCTCGGGTCTTGCATTGCCTCCGTGATTGTTGGGCCGATCACAGAGGCTGTGCAAAGCACCGATATCATGTGATGACAATATCAGATGGCGTAACGTAATCGGACGTCAGCATTACGTCGTCGACACGTCACAAATTTGAGCTATCTACGACGTCCTGGTGACGTCATCACATGATTTTTGCCTCACTCGTGTTCGCGCCGTAGCCTCGGGACTCCAGTGAATTCGCGCGTTTCATATGTCATCTGAGGCGTTCGCCCTAAAAGCAATGTTTTAATGACCATGACATTCAACAGAGCGAATTCTACTTGCATGAACATCGCCATACTGTTGACAGTGCGAGCATGGGCGATCCGATTTCTGACTGTAGTGATCTTGCGCACTCGCCGTTACTCCGCTCCCGAAGCAAATAAAGAAATCAATATTATATATACAGTACACTCAACAGTTCAACTCCAACGTTGGAGCGAGCATCAACGCAGGGTCGAAAAACGTGTCACGAGATCACTGTGCAGAGAAGCCCCAGCCGAACCGTACTAAACATCTTCAGCGTCAGAAACGTTACCAACCGTTGTTATTATTGAACCTAAGATTTAAAAAAAGATTAATCCAGAAGACAAACCAAAATAGAAGCAAACCCACAGGTCTTCATAGCACAAAAAGTCACCGATGATGACGATACACCCTCATGCGAACTCTCAGCATAGCTTTGAGCTGAGGTGACGTCAACTGTGTTTGAAGTTCTGGCTGTCCGCACTCTAATATTCGTTATATATTGCCACAGAAACTGCCAGTGCTCGAGTGCTACGCACACCACTCTGTGCATTGCAGGCGTCCCGAACCAAGCGAAACGCTGACATCGACATCCCCGTCACGAAAAGCGAGACAGTCGCAGCGCACACGCCAGTCCTGCATGGGCACGAGCTCCGACCGCAGGGCGAGCGCGCGTGACGGAGGAAGAAAGCGATGTTAGAGGCCAGCGACTCGTGATATCGATACACTCTGCGTTCGCTTTATCGGTTACGCCGATGACGCCAATGGCGATGCCGAACAACGCAGGAACGGGCGCTAAGAACTGCGCTTTAAAAGCACAGCGCGCATCGTAGAACGTCGTGGACTCGAATCAGCGTACACAACTCTAGAAGTCAGTTTCTCGATGATTTGGACAATTATAATTCTCTGAATATTATTCATTAAACTTGTATAACAATGCGTTTGCACAATTTCGATTTCGGCAATTGTTTGGCAGCGCTAGATTTCACGAATGAACAGCGCGTGCATAACCTCAGCCGTGCGCTCGCCACGCGGAAAGACTATATATGGCGGATGCGGCGGAGCGGAGGCGTGGCGGTGACGTGAACGGCGTCATCGCCGTGCGGAACGTCACTGCCCCGCCCATTCGCCAGACTCTCCCCATCTACGGCTCTGGGGAGGGCCCCACGCGACGTGCGGGCGGGAACGAGCGCGTGTTCCGCGGGTAGGTCGAGGTAGTGGTTGTTTTAAGTGCGAATGCACTTTATAAGCGACCCTGAATCCGCCGTCCCATAGCAACGGCGCGAGGAAAGGAGAGGAGCGTCTGTAGCAACGGCGCAGCGACGTCACACCCCCACGTGACTGCGCGCGCCTCCGCCTCCTCACCGCGGTTTGCGCGGGCGCGCGCCGGCTCCGCACCGCTCTTCTAGGTGGCATTGGGTGCAGTGCTTCGCCGCTCCTTCTCTCGCCGTTCGCTCTCTCTCCTCCCTGCGCCCCACTCTCCCGTCCGCTGGCTGGGGCGCCTCTCGAAATGTGTGCTCGAGACGCCGCTGTGAAACGCCAACGGCGACCACAAGGCTGATATTAGGGCCGTCAGGTACAATGACAACACAAACCGGTGCGGATGATGTGTAATAAATGGTTACGGTACAAATCCTCGTCTCGTCATTAATTTACGCCATTAAAATTACTCTGCGCCGTGTACTCTCCGGCGCAAGAAATGCATTCGCGTTTCCTCACGATTCGCTTCGGGGAGGGTGGGGGCATTTTTTCTCCACATGAATCGCTCGCACTGAGTTTCACTCAAGACAGTTTGCGCATGTGTGATATTTTATACGTTAGGCAAAATGCGCGTAACTGTTGTGTGCCGTTGTATTCCACGAATGCATCGAAGGAACCCGCAAATACGCTACCACGAGTTTCCCAGTGATGCAGAACGCAGCGCAGCATGGCTGTGAAACATTTCCCGTGAATGACCCCGGCGGGAAGGGAACAGTATGGCAGCCTAATGACAGGTCCCTGGTGTGCGCCTTGCATTTTACGGAGCAGGACCCACAAAAAGGACCGCGAAGTTGAGGATACTTTTGCCAACGGCTGTGCCGACAGTGTTCCCCGGTTATCCAAGATACATAAGCACGAGGAGCACGCCTGCTCCAAAAAAGAAGCGGCCACGCTCCGAAATAGAAGCCGATAATGTGCAGTCGCGTGCAGAGTGCTCGGTCAATGCTGCTTCCAAATAACCGCTTTGTAATTAGCCAAAACGGCTCGTCAAGTAACGGCACTGAAGCCACGACGCCCAACAACTTTGAACTAGGGAATGAAACGTGTGTGGAAATGGCATCACTTTCAGATCCATCATGTGAAACTACATACGACCTTGTTAAACTGACAGAAGAAGCTAAAAAACGCGCTGCTTCCAAGCGAAGATAACTCGTATGAAAGGAGCACTGCAGGACCTTCAAGAAGAAGTGGATGAGGCTGAGGAACGTGCGCAGTTTTATTAAAATAACACGGACAATAACACAGACTGCCCAGTTCGTTAGAAACCAAGTCCGCAGTTATTCGACGAAGAAGCCCCGCTACAGTGACGTCATTCTAAGGGAATGTGTAATTTGGAAGGCATGCTTCAACATAAGTTATGAGCATGCAAGATCCATAAATATATTTCAGCCCTCTTGTCGCCCAACGCGCCAGAAATATGTAGGCCATTCAACATGTGGAATCGGCGTCACTTCGTTGTTAAAGGAGCGGCTGTGCATCGAATTCAAGGGTCTCACTGTAGAGCAAGGAGCGTTCTCCTCCCTGTTCGCTGACGAGATAGCCATATAGCAGAGGGTCATATAGGACCGACAAGTCGACAAACGTTTTGGTTTCGTTGACGGTGGTGAAGAAGAGCACTCAACAGCGGTACCCCAAGTGGCAAACCGATTACTCAGTTTTGTAATAAGAGGCTTGTCAACATCATATCGTATTTCTGTCGGATATTTATTCACGAGATGTCTGAAAGGTGACCACCAGCTGTTTTCTATGACCATGGAAGTGCTGAAAGTGGACTTGCGGGGCGGACGACCACGCCATGGAAGTCTGCAAAGTTTTCATCACAAAGCTCTTACGAACGTTTTTGACTACTGGGCCAGGAAATGTTAATATGTCTGTTGAGCGTCTCGTACGCTTGGCGCAAAAACCCCTGGCCAGGAAAGTGCTGCGCCTGTGATTCCAATAACACAGTGATCATTTTTTCACGCACGTGCAATAAAGCAATTATGATTCCCTAGATGTTCACAATGCTTTTGTTTCTAAGGTGTGAGCAACAGTCATTCCGGAAATACAACTGCACCTGTCAATGAGCGACTCTCCTGTTGATAAAATAACTGTAGCACAAACGTGCATTATCGAGGGTGAACAGCGCAACGGCAACAAAAGAGAGAAAACATGACGCGAAAAATCGCAACTCGCACGAGCAACCACTTCAGATAAAACTATCACTTGCTATATTTAGGTTGAAGCATCGCCGGCTCACATTCGGTAGGACGATTACCAATTAAATTAACGTCATAGCAAGTTTATTGTAACCCTTTAAAAACTTTAAAAGGAGAGCCCTAACAGGCGGCAGAAATTTTATTGACCCGAGATGACATCAAGAACCTAATCAATACGAGTAAGAAGCAAAAGAGGCAGCACTGACACGTGTACAGGCTATCTTTCAAAAGCATCAGTTCTCTCTCATTTATATCTAATGATGGCACGCTTAAGCACCGACTACCAGCCCTCGTTATTGGGAACGTCTCAATTATCTATATTTGCTGAGCTTAGTGCGGCGGTACTCATCTATCATAGGAATCGTCTAAGTGAAACGGCAGGAGGCAGGGCAATACTAGGATAGAAGTCTCGCCCCATCCCTGGCACATTGGTAAGGAGCTGGTCAACATAGCTCTAGAAGTCCGCAGGGAAATTTGAATTGTGCCTGCTAACCCCAAAAAATATGCATCACGACCTTCCCGCTGAGCAACTAATGTGAAAATAAAAAGGATCCGAAAGGAGTTAGGGTCAGCTTCGAATGTCGCTTACGTGTGATGCCGTTAGTCACGAGTGGACGAGATACGTAATTGCTGTGGTCAACAATGACATGAGGCTGCTGCCGAATTGCCTCGCTGCGCATGACGTCCCCCACAAATGTAGAGGCAACGGCAATAGCCTTGGCCCTAAGGTTTGAGGAGGGTAAAGGATTCGTTAATCATTCCATGTAAATCCCAGACGGCCTCTTGGCTCTTTTTGACCAGACGCCCATCGGCCATCGCGCTGACGCACTACCAGGACCCAAACCGACTCACCACCATCGGCTACTCTGGTGCCGGGATACCGGAGGGATCGATCGCAACGAAAGGATGGACGCTTTTGATCGCGTAATAACGCGATAGCGTCAAAGAGCTCATTTCGCTGAAATTGCCGCTGTCAGCCTCGGAGTCGGTGACTCGTCATTCGGCTGAGAGCGAAAAATCATCATCTTGTCACTGACCATAATCTTTTGAATGATGCAAATAAAATAAATCATAAAAGTGTTCGGTTTGAGGGAGAACCAACGCCCTGTGGCGTGGCACCTGCGTGGCGACCAGGTGTTCTGCCACAGAGCTATGCTATTTCTTGAAAATGCTCCAGAAAATACACTATATGAATTTTCTTGCATAGTGGAAGGAGACTCCTACGGGCACAGGCTAGGCCCTGTACCTCCGATGTACTTTAAGGTTTCTTTTAAGATCCATTTTCTCAGGAAGTACTGTACTTAAAATGTTCGGGTTCCTTTCATGTTATTTGTCGGCGTATCTTCTTGCAAGAAAACTAGAATTGCGATTGTACTTCAAGTGTTGGCTTTTTTGCAATCCTTTGAGCAAATCAGGTAGTTTTTGTCATAATTTTTATATAAAACGACCACAAAACGAGAACTATTTCACAAACGCACCCAATTGCAGTTCAGTAGCTTCGCATTGATGTTTCGTTTATTCTAGTTAACAGGAAGTCTTCTGTTTTCTCAAGTTACTTTGATAATTGGGCAGATGTAACAAAAATATTGAGTTGGAGATAATATGAATTCAGGAGGAAAAACAAGTTTATAACATGTCTTGTTCAAGAAGAAAATGCGCTAAACAAATTATTTAGTAGCAACTTGCCATATAGTCATGTGGGGTCCGCCGTCTACCCCAGAGAAGGGACACCCGCCGGTTCACTACAAAACATTTATTAGTAAAAACTTTAACGTTAAGGATGCAGAAGCAAAACACAATAACGAGCTCATGACCAAGTTCGACGCTCAACTTCCGCGCCGGTCCCGCTAACCCTGGCCCCGGCGAACCACACGCCGCGTACACACGCGTACCTCTCGACAGTGCGCCGGCAACTTTCTCTTGACCGCTCGCCGTGCCCGGTTATAAAGCTTGTCTGCATCCGGGCGCATGCGAAGTGGCCCTCGCTGCTCTGTCTTGTAACCGCCGGTGCTAACATGAGCGAGGGTGGTAATATGGCGATTATCGAGGGTTCCCCACGTATTCTCCCTCTCCAAAGAAGGCGTCGCTTCACCGCCTCTCTTAACGACGGCCTTGGTTTTGGCGGTTGCCCACACAGAACTCCAGGTCTCCATCTTAGCCTGAGGCTTGCCCGGGCACCAATGGGCTTGTGCTTCGTGCGCTCGACAAAGAGCATCTTTGCGCTCAGTTCGGTGCGGTGCCAGCGTTGGATGTAGTTGTCCGCTTCCTCGGAGGTGCTCATTTTGCGGAAGCCGAAGCTGGGTGCGCTGGACGTCTTGACCATAGTGCCGAATTGGGCAGACACCACCTTGCCGTGCTTGCTGAACAGCTCTTCAGGTCGGCAGCTCCGTTGGTGTCGGCCAGTCCGCTGCTCCACAGGTTGCGCATGGGTTCCTCGTCACCGGCTGCGTTGGGAGTCGCACTAGTAGTGGTGGCAGCAGCCCTTTTCGCAAGCGCAGCGGCCCCCTTCGCCATGGCACTGTTCCCTCGTCAGCATCCTTCTTGGCCTGCGCCACAGCTGCAGCGGTTCCTGTTGCGATTGCCTTGTTGCCGGCGCCTGCAGCTGGTGTCGGCATCTCCTCACTCTCCGTCGCGGCGGCTTCGTCCTCCTCCATCGTCGCGGCCAGGCCCGAGCTCCGTTCGACGTTGTAGTCGGCCTGCATGACCAACGGCGACTCCATCTCGTCTGTGGCGTCCTCGTTCCATTGAGTCGCTGAATCTCCCTCTGCTTTGTTTCCGTCGGCCTCAGCGTCGCGGCCGGCCCCTTCACCGCTGCCTCCGTGTGCAGCTTCAGCCTTGCCGCACTCCTGGTGTCACTCGGCCTCGCGCTCTTCCTCCTCGTTGAGCGTCCCGGCCTCGGGCTCTTTGTTTGCCTGTGCCGGTGTGCCCAGCTGCCCAAACATTGGCACCAGTCGTCTTCCACCGCCGACGGTCGGCATTGCCATGCCCCTCGCTACAAGATAGTGTCCCCTCGCCGCGCACAACACTGCGGAGGCTACGTCGTGGCTCTCCATGGTCTCTAGCTGTATTGAAAGTGCGACCTCCATTCTTGTTGGCAGTCGACGGGACGCATTTCACGTTGGGCGCCAGTTGTGGCGTCCACCGTCTACTCCAGAGAAGGGACACTCGCCGGTTCACTAAAAAAGTCACAGTTTCGCTGCAACGGCGAAGCAATGATTGCGATAGCAATAAATTGTAATGTAACGCGAAGAACGGAAAGCAGCTCGAAATTGCCAGCTCGTCGGTCGAGCCCAAAGGACGCACGAAAAGAACGCACACAGGACGAGCGCGAACTAATGCGTCACAGCTCGACACTTGAAGCGCACTGCTCAAACATAAAGCAGGACGCACGAAACAAACGAAGAGGTACACACAAGACGAGCGCGAACTAATTGTCACAGTTGTTACTTATTTCTGTTCGAACAGCGCGCTCCTTTCGCAAACGCGGCCGCTGCAGCGAGCGAAGCGAAGCACCTCACCGGCCGCCCCTTCATTCCTTGAGATAAGCGCACGAAAGCGACGACGCCCTGTAGAGCGAACAGCAACGGCGGTCGCAGGGGCGGGGCGACGATCATTAAAGCGCGCAACACGCGCACACGTCGCGCCATCAATGTGGCCACTAAGAAAGCATGCTGAATTACATGGTATATATAAATAGCTCGCCGTTAGCAGGCTGAGAGACGGTGCTGTCGTGGCCTAACGTCTAACGCGGCGGGTTGCAAAGCGAGAGGTCGCCCGTTCGATTCCGCGCGTCGGAAAGAATTTCTTAATTATTTTTCTTTGTCGCCTTTCTATATATATACATACTTATACATATACGGTGAATGACGGCGACGGGGACGGACATTTTCCAGCCGAGACTGTCCATATAATTGCTATCGCAATAAAACATTTATTAGTAAAATCTTTAACGTTAAGGCGGCAAGGGCAAACACAATAACGAGCTGACGACCAAGTTCAACGCACAACTTCCGCGCCGGTCCCGTTAACCGTGGCCCCGGCGGATCACACGCCACGCACACACGCGTACCTCTCAACAGTTCGCCGGCAACTCTCCCTTGACCGCTCGCCATGCCCGGTTATGAAGCTTGTCTGCATCCGGGCGCATGCGCAGTGGCCATCACTGCTGTGTCTTGTCACCGCCGGTGCTAACATGAGCGAGGGTGATAATCTGGCGATTATCGAGGGTTCCCCACAGTCATCAGCCGAGTCAGCTTTTCCCTTCTTTTCTGGTTTTCTTGGTTTCCTGGCTTGTTTCGTCATATATTCTGTGTCTCTCTTGGCGAAATACTGTCAATGGCGGTTGTTCTCACCCAACCATATCGCAGTGTTGCGCTTCGGTGTTATCCCAAACGACGTTGAGAAAATTACTCGCGCCATGCAGGTCTTTTACGTAATATAGAACGGTTTCAAAGGTGGTAGTTCTGGTGGTTAACATTTTCAAGGAACACGATCCATTTGTGTTCCTGCGCAATATGTTCAAACAAAGTTACTCGTAATCACAGTTTGTTGAAGATCCACATAAGTCAAAGCGTAGCCACTCTCACATGTAACATTTTGTCCTTGCGGCGACGCGGAGTGAGGACAAGCTTACTTGCTGAAGTGCTCGCACGAGTGCTCCCGGTCTCGTTTCTGTTAGTAGCAGAAGCGTGTCGATTTCAATTGCACTGTGGTATCTAAACAGTTTCCTTGATTTCTCAACGTGAGAATATATTTTTGCCGCCGCAACAAACTCAATAAAGGCCTAACTATACTGAAAATAATTGCGCACGTCGGTCTCACACAGACAAGGCAAGTGAATTCGGTAACCACGCATGTTCAAAAAAGAAACTTGCACTATGGGCCTTTAAGTAGCCGGAATACGTTTCGTAATCCTGCTAAGCTGACAGAAAATACAAGCTGCAATTTTTCGAAACTTTACTTGAGACGCAAAGCTCAGATTGTGCGCAGTCTGAGAAAAGGGGGGCTTGGCTGCTCGTCAGTTGGTTTCGAAACTTGGTCCTTTTGGTTCAATCAAAACCCGCATAAATTTGTGGGCCACTCGAGATTGTTAAGGAAGGTCTTATCATTCCAAACAAGCATAAAACCAAATTCATTTTTTTCAATATCATTCACCCTATTTGGGTCCTTAAGGCATGTAACATTGTGTGGCAGAAGCGTAGAATCACGCCAGGTGTCAAACCATTCTAGTTTGTTGTTTTAAACGAGTGGGTGTTCCAAAGTAGCACCCATTGCAAAACGCCCAGACATGCTAAACCCTAATCATAAGCAAAAGCATAAACAAAGTGAACAGCTGCGTTGCTTCGCGGTTTGCTTTACTGATGTGTAGTGGGCCCTTCGCTGATTCGCGAAAGGAATAATTATGGCATAGTTTTAAATGCGAATGATTCTTAGCGAACCTTTGGTACTTGGAGCCTTTCCATCTATCTATCTATCTATCTATCTATCTATCTATCTATCTAGCCGCCTACGTCTGGGTGCTCTCATGTTCGCCCTCCTTTACTTGGTGTAAACCAGAATTGGCAAGGCAGGGTAAGAGGGGTTTGACAAATCTGACTGTCTGGGTCATGACATGAATAATGTGAAAATCATGTCGCGTACGTCATCAAACCTTTTCCTCCAGACACGTGTGGCACATACCCGTCATCCGCGAGCCGTGGTGTACGGGTACGCGCCACAGGTGAGTGACAGTTTATATCTACCCAGGAACGGAAAGTACAGACATTGGTAACTTATTACCCGAGATCGTTAAGAAAAACCTACATCGGCAGCGTTGACCCGACGAACATAGAGAATAGAAATAAGGATCCCAGCAGAAATCGAACCCAAGCATTTTGCGTCGCAATCAGGTATTCTACCACAGAGCAATGCCAGGTCTATGAACTGGTTTTGAAAAACAGCCTATGCAGCCGTAATGGCGGTGCAAGGTCAGTTGTGGTTGTGGTGCTGGCTATCTAATTTTAAAAGAAAGCAATACACACTACATATGTGCTCCTACGATACAGGTGTCATATCAGATTAACGTCGGTGGTTCCAGTGTTATCTCCGCTTTATAGCAGTCCAATAAACATTACATTTGTATTCCCTTGATTCCGCAAGCTATATTTAAGCATTGCTGAACCTCGGTGCAATACATTAACGAAGGTTACGAGTGGCATTCACATGATTACACCATAAAGTGCACTTAGTTTCGATAATACGACGTATGTGCTCTAACGGGAGAGCTGACGTTACGTCGCACCATAAAATACATTTAAACGCCAGTGTTGCAGACGTGCCTAGAAAGCCCACAATGAGCACACAGCTACTTCACTTACAAAAACACGTCGATCCACCTCGTCACGCTTGGCTCAAAGCCATAAAATACAGCATAAAAGCACTAGCTGACTGCTTCGCATGAAACCGATTCCCACTACCCGTGGGATCTGCCGAATTTTTGCTTTACTCCTTGCATCAGGAAGCAACGTATTCATCTCTAGTATTTCAAGATGTGCTTGGAAAAACAGTGTGCCGTATCTCTTTGCTGACAAGGGCCACGTGTCGTGAACTATTTTAGATGCTTCAAGCAAGTTCCCAACAGAGCTGTGGCCCTCTCTTTGCGGAGGACGCTAGAAAATGTGAGAGAAACCTCGTGAAAAAAATGTCCCACATTTTCAGTGTTGGCGCTGTGTCGTAAAACAATGTCCTAGAGGTGAAGTAAGCACTCCGTAGCTTGTCTTCACTCCCACACTGACTAAAAATGGAGACGCCACAGTATCCTTCTACCCAGCTTTTGGGTCTTCGATTGATGATGCGGGGAAGGTGGTGGCTTTCCGCGATGTACCACAACTATCGCGCCTATGGATCGCGCCTATGGATGCTTCGCCGTGGCTCATAGTATCGGGTAAGAGTACGAAGTCGGGCAGAAACTCTTGCTGTTTATGGCTAGCTCGATGATCGTCACTGGTTAGGCCACATTAACACGGCTTCACGTGGGCGTCCTGAGCATGAGCAAAAGAGCCCCTCATCAGATGTAACGTTGTCATGCACGTTTGACACAACTATCTTCTTTCTGCTTTTGCGAATGGGCTCGCACGAGGCACCCGGTTCCCATATCGGCCAGATAGTGTACGACAGTAGGGTTGTGGAGGACTGAATATACTGTTGCGTGAATTGTCGTGACAATGAAGGAAGCAATACTTCAGCCGCTGAAGATGAAGCACTTCATTGCGTGAACTTGTGCCCAGGGAAGCAATGACACTGAGGTTGCAAAGAAACTGGCGCGTTACTGTCATCGGTTGTCAATAAAACAGACGAGCAGATAAGCCGCGTCGGTATTTGTATATGTGGCACCGACTATTTATGCGTTATCGTCGTTGCCGCGCTAGTTCCGCAATATAACCGACAATATAACCGACTATCACCGACTACGTTGTCTGCACAGGCCTTGTCAAACGCGCGTAATTTAATCGTAAAAAATCATAATCATTCCGAAGCGATCTGCTCAGAGGAGTGGGTGGCTAGCCACATGCGTAACAGGCCGGCTACATAAAAATACAGAAAGAAGTGACCGTAAAAGTACCTGCTAAGGAGTGATGTAGAAGGCCTTTTTGTTGCGACCACACTTATAAGGACACTCCACCGGTTTTCGCCGCCGTAATTCTTTGTGTAAATCTCCAATTGATGACATGGCGCAGCGCATCGCATGTTCTGCCCACGAGAAAACTCCTGGACGCTCGCCAAAAACGCCGATGAAGCGTGGCTGAAACGAGGCGGCAGTCTCCATCGCAGGAAGGGCGCATGAGATAACGTCATCCCTCAGGCGAGGCCTGCCTTAGATTGCTCATTACGACTAGAGGAAACGCCCCACCCGCATTTCGTAAGAATTATGAAGGGACACAGCGAGAGGGAGGCGGGGGTGGGAGGATGAGTGCGTCGCTCGAAGGGCGCCACCCTTAGCGCGCTACCTCGGCTGGCGTCAGGAGATTGCTCGTAAACTTGCTCGGCTCACAACGCTTACTTCGAGTTTAAAGTGCCAGCACGAAAACCGCTTTCGTCCTTCGAGCGGCTGTATTCCTCTAAACCATCGTGTGGATTCGTAACACGTCATCGGATCCAAAGAATCAGCTGCTAGCTTTACTTCGTACAACATTACAAAGTGTTGCTTCGCACTAAAACGACACTGTGACTTTTTGATTCGAGACAGGAAAATTTCACCGAAGCAAATATTCTGGTAATGGCACATAGTTGTGCTTGAACAGCGGACCTGACGACATAGGTCAGTATTATTGCTGATTATTTGCTGCCTGTTTTTCCCGTGATGTAATGACTTTAGCCGCAAGCATAACAGCCAATCCGCTGTTATGCTTGCGTATATATTTCTTCGAATGAGATTTATGTTAACGCGAAACGTTTTTTACCGAATTCTAACCTAATGTTCTTCTTTTGTTTGCTTTCAGAAAAAAGGTTAATTTCAAAATAGAAAGAGGCTTTCCCCCAAGTCACACGGCATATCCACCGTACAGCTTCGATACCGTGATGCACTATAACCTGTCGGATTATTCACGAGACAATACAAAATCTATGGATGTAAAAAATACCACTCTTTTCCCTAAAAGCAAGCGTTTCCGCGCTATCCGTGCCGTTGATATCGACCGGATTAAAGGCCTTTATTATAATTTATATCTATGCGGACAAAATCATAATTGTCGGTATCCAGACTGCAAGAGGGAAAACTACGTCCTTGATGTTGACTCGTGCCATCCATAAGCGAAGTAATCATTGCTGCAGAAACAGGGTGGTTATTTTATATCGATTTTCATTATTGTATAATAAACAAATATGTGTCCAAATGTATGTAAAAGCATATTCCACTGATGTTAAGCAGTACCACGGAGTCATCATTATCATAATGCATCCAAACAAGCAATATTGTAGTAACCTATACTAAAATAATATGGCCGCTAACAAATCCTGGCGAGATGGTAGAGGGAAAGGGAAACCGGGAACATGACCAGCAACCACCAATTTCTCCAAGCAAGGCGACGTAGATTATCTGCTATTATTATCCCCGAATACAGACCTGGCTTTCCCCGTCGCACCGTAGTCCCTTCTCCTGTTCTTTCCACATTCGGCAGTATTATCGAATCTTCACGCATGAACTGCACACTAGCGCGCCTTTTGAAGTGTATACTTGCATTCGCGCATACTAAAATAGCCAAGAGGATAAACATAAGCCACAGGCAACTGAACTAATGGACATGTGGGGAGATCAGAAGCATAAAAAAGCATAAACTGCACAAATCAATCTCATC
This sequence comes from Rhipicephalus sanguineus, assembly GCF_013339695.2. Taxonomy (NCBI): domain Eukaryota; kingdom Metazoa; phylum Arthropoda; class Arachnida; order Ixodida; family Ixodidae; genus Rhipicephalus; species Rhipicephalus sanguineus. Next base: position 131,943,725 of record NC_051184.2, on the reverse strand, counting down.
TGAGAAGGCCACAGTTGCGTCTACATAGCAAAGAGAATGAATGCAATAGTAACAAACTCCATTACTGTCCAACGAGTAGCAGACGATTCAGGAGCATTATGAATCCTTAACACGAGTTCTGAGAAAGCATAGTGCGGCGCGGCCAATATTACATTGAAAGTGGCAGTTCGAGGATGAAACTCTTTCTGTGCAAAATTATGCCCACGAAATCATGCGCAGTCACTGTCAAGTGTGTAAAGAGAACGTGAGAAGTGAGAATGATCGAAAACACAAGCACAATTGCTCAGGATTGCGTTAGCTTCAAAATAACTAACTACTCGTATCGCGTGCGCAATCTCACGAGAACAATCTAAAAGAATCGGATAATTTCTCAAACATTGTTGTGTTGTATGCACGCAGTGGTGCGACAGTTTTTGTGGGTGAAACCCGATCGCATCAATGCAAACGAATATGCATGCGTAGCAGTGTCCCTCTAAAGCTGCATCGCCCGAATGCTGAAAAAAAACATACTCGGAACAATTCATACATAAATATTAAGAAGTTTTTTTTCGAATAAGATATCACAGTTCGTGAGCGTGCATAGAAATGTTTAGGCGCGCTAATCGGTGATTTCAGGTCGCGCAAGGCACCGCCCGCTGAGAGTTGGTAACGCCATCTGGGATAAACGTATAGTTTAGAGTTAATTATTTGCTGAGATTTTACTTCACAGAACCCCGTTATGGCTATGAGGCATGCTGTAGTGGAGGACTCCATAACGTCGGCATACATGGCCAACATATTGGCGTTAATTTTATTGAAGCACTCTGTGAGGTTATTCGTCTAGGAGTGGTAGGCAGATATGCTACTATAAATGGTGCCGCTGTGCCGCAAGGTGGCCGTGTTACGTTTTGGATGTCTGGATTCCATGACTACCCAGGAATACGCCACTGGGCAAAGAACATGCTTCAATATGGCATGCACACCGGAAAGAAGATGTACAAAGGAATTCTCACACGGCGTGGTAAGTTTTCTTTTTTTAAGCATCTCCATGACGGTTAGGGCAGAAAATCACAATAGTATAAACGCAACAGCCATCCCCATAAAACGGCACCAAGAAGGGCGAAAAAGAGGAAGTTTTCAGACGAGCGGGCAGCAGACACTTAGACAAACTCTTCAGAAAACTGCAGATTGGAACACTTTCAGCACTTTTAGCAGTTTCACAGCAGTTCAAGAATTTTAGCAGTTTCACCGGACGCAAAACAGAGATAGCTCCGATATGCTGAGATAATCTAGATTACTTGGCGATGAATGTTGGGCCGGCATTGCCGCCTTTACCACAGGTGAGACTCAGTCTCCAGGAAACTCGTTACTCGAGCTCTCGATTTGATAGCCCCGTCAATCAACGAGAGGCAATGTGACTGGTAGTACACACTCTTTTTTGCGCTATTAGGAGCAGGAAGCGTCGCAGACGCCATGAGTCCCGATAGAGGAGCTTTGGCGTGCCCAGACAGTGAAACCTTTGCAAGCACCAGATATAAGCGCCGCCAAGGGAGAGAAGCTCTCCTCTCACCAGTGCATCTGTGTGCAGTTATCATTTGATATGTTTAACCCTAAACGAGTGTGACTGGATGGTGATGCTCCAATGTAACAATCTGTCATCCTTTTTGGGCGTATATTGATGCGACGTTAGCGGCCGATCATCTCCAATGAAACTGAATTCTGCACCCGACAAGTAATTGAAAGTTTCTCTGCAGGGCTAACAATACATGCCCATTGGCTTTTATGGTACTCTAGCATTGTTCTTGAGCAGTCTGTAAAAATATGAGATGCGCTGGACGGCACATAAAGTAATGACATCACCATATTGTGCCATGCGGACCAGAAGTGGAAGTGATTTGTGCGTGGATATGCAGTGTGGTGGCGAAGGTGAATGCAACAGACTGAGAGTAGTGGTGGTTCGTGATGGACGGTCTCCAGGGAGCATTACTCATGCCATCGGTAGTGTGCGAGGTTGATAGGCGTTTCTTGTCAGAGGCTACCTCCCTGGGTGTCAGTCAATACGTGCAATAAATGACCCACGTCAACATTCAACCACCTGAGTGGATGTTTCAGCCCGTCTGCTGCACGACTGTTTCTGGATAGTTGCCACGGTGTGTTCGAGCTAGTTATATAGCTGGACAGTCGCACCAGAAAAGCTGGTGCCGGGTTCCTGCGCATGTCTTTTCTCTCGCTCCGACAGGGCGAAACCCCTGTCGCCAGGAGGCTGGGTGCGCAGAATCCCCTGTTCACTGACCGTGGCACAGAGCCACCTGAGCTCTTCGCGGCTACCCTGCTGCTTTTGCAGTCTGAGAACGCTGCTACCACACCGACTTCATCACTGCAAGGTTCAGACCCAGCAACAACGACAATGCGGCAGGCGACGACATCGATGACTGAACTGTAGGCCGAGCGTTCGCTCTGTTCATTTAGCCTAGTATTTGATGGTAATTCCGTAGCGTGTCTGTGTTTTGCCCATGGATGGAGTGTTCAATACAAGGGCGACGTGTATTTGTGCATTGACGTTCGGCTTGAGTCACTCTGGAGCTATATTGAACCCAATACCACCATAGGCTAACGAGCCTGCCAAGATCCACTCGTTAAACCAGCGAAAGAAGGAAGTTTTGCTCGTGTGCAGACACACGTTCCGGCTGCACCATGGTACTTATGAAAAATCACCGCTCGGGTCTCCACTTAGAGTTGTCAGGCGCAGAGCGTCAAGAGGCCCGACAGGGAAAGCTAAGGGATGACAGAGCTGCAGAACGAGATGCTACCAAAGAAGCCAACGACAAAAGTGTGAGAGTGCAGCTAAAGCTAGAACTTCAAGAAAGAGCTCAGTGACAGAAGCAACGACTGATGTTTTGCCTGTGCTTAGCACTTCCTCAGCCCTCAATCTACAGGAGCGCCTTCCTTTGTTGAAGAAACGTGATTTGCACGCGGGTCTACAGGGATTTGAGGTTCTCTCCGTAAGTATGGGGTCTTGCCGTAAGCATGTGTATAACAGGGCACGGTTTTACTATTATCAATATGATAACTGCTGCTGATTCGCTAGACTACCATAGTCTAAAGAAAGTTCTACTGCAGATATCAAACTTAAGGTTCAAGGTTGTGAGAACTTTAGGAATATCCGAAGGAAACAGGAATCGATGGCGAAATAGAAGCATCAAGAATTTCGAGCTGTTTCGGCGATTGAATTGACATCGCTAACGCGTTCGAAAGCCATTCGGTGAGGGGCGTCACATGGACCCGAGCCTACGGGGGGGAGAGGAGTGTAGACCGCCTCTCACGCTTCGCCGTGTGCCGCTTAGCCGCGTCCGTGGAAAAGGTGATCCTGGGGGTCGAGTCGACACAGGGTGCTTGGACCTTTAAGACCACCTGGTAGAGGCAACACAAACCTTTGGCCCCGGCTTAACGTAGACGGAACCTCTTGGCTGACCCACCCAGGATAAATTGGCACTCGGCTCTTCCTGTCTCTCGTTTCCCTCATATTCGTCCTTCTGTCTCAATTTTAATCCTTGTCTTTTCCTCTCTTCAGTTTACTTGTTTTTCATGGCGGCAAGGATTACCATGTGTATGTGCCCTACCTTAGGCATAACATATTTTTTATAGTGGTTATGTATGGCTGAAGCCTGCAGCACTTTCATCGCAAGAACTGCAGCATCCCCTAATTGGGCTCCGCGGTGGGTGGCCGCTATTGCTGCCGAAGTACATTAAGCTGCTATGGGAAATCCTGCGTTTCCCCGACTCCTTGATCAGCGCCCTGAGAAGAGGGTGTGTACAGATGAAATCCTGAGCATTTATCCAAACCAAAAAAGACTCTCCATTGATTTCAATTAGTTCACCGTTAAACACCCGACAAATCAGCCAGAACTCCTCTCCCTTTATTGTCGCAAAAGGCTTAACTGACGCCCTTGTCCCGGGCTGTAAAGTAACAAACATGGTGAGTGGGGGACCTCCTCCGAGAGATCCGTGATAGTGATTAGTGCATCAGACTGAACAAGCTTGTAGCATTCGGACAAACGCCCGCCACTGCTTCGCCACATCGCTCTGTGAACACAGAACGCGGAGTAGTGTCTGAATTACGCCTTATTTACCACAATGTGGCCAATGTACAGCGCATCGGCATTCGACGAGAATATAAAAAAATTCCAGCAAAACTCCTAATACTAACCATCTTTTCTAGCGACTTGCAAGGAACCATAAAAACTGGGCACACAAAGACACCTTTCAGACCTTACATCCCAAACTCTCGCTGATCTTTTCAATGTCAGAAATTTGGCTAGGCTCTCGGAGTTACCATGGCCCACCTACGTGCGCCAATGTGGAGCTGAAGACCACACTTCTGATAAATGCGATGCTGCACGTTGCTGTGAACTGTGACGGTGCACACCCTGCAAACTCCCGATCATGTCCTAACTGGAAAAGTAAAAAAAGAAATGATCAGTCCGAAAGTCCGCAAGAATATATCTTTCAAAGAAGCTCGCAAAAGGTGCACTCGCCATTCCACGCTAATACATATGCTCATGATGCGCGCAAGGGGGCAGCACAGCACCAGCCTCTGCCACGTAAACAAACCGCTAGCAGGAAGCCATTGACTGTAATAATTTATAATTTTATAATTGTTGGGGTTGAACATCCCAACACCACAATTTGTTTATAAGAGACGCCATAGCGAAGGCTCCGGAAGTTTAGACCGTCTGATTATGATAATTGTTGGGGGTTTAACATCCCAACACCACACTTTGATAATAAGATACACCATAGTGAAGGGCTCCGCAAATTTAGACCGTCTGGTGTTCTTTAAGTGCTTCTAAATCCAAGTGCACCGGCCTCAAGCATATTCACGTCTATAGAAAATGCCGCCGCCGCCGCGATTTGATCCCGTGACCTGCGGGCCAGCAGTTGAGTACCATAACCACTAGACCACCGTGCCGGGTGAGCCGCTGGCTGTGGCAGCCATCCCTGTGGTGGCAGTAGCTAAGGCTGCTCCACCCACTCAGCCACAGAGCCTCGGAACTCCGCGTCATCGGGCCTCAAGATTTCGCCTCGCCAGGTGAGGTCTCCAACACGAACGAAAGGCCCGCGCCTGCGGGCATCCAGTGCCTCCCATGAGGTAATGGATACAAGTCCGGCACCTCCTGGGCTGAAGGACTGGTGCGACTCTCAGGATCGCGCCAAGAAAGCCAAAAAAGCAGTAACGGGCCGGAAGATGGTCCTGCTACATGAGTACCTAGCTTTTCCTATCCGTACACACAGCACTGTCTTATTTCCAACATGAAAACACAAAACATGGAGTGAAACATGAGAGGTCTTCCGAGAAACCTCGATGACATTCAGGAACTTATCAATAAGCACGCTCAAAAAGTGCTGTGTGTAGAAGAAACCCGCCTAAATTATAAACACGCAAACTTGCTTCGAAAATATAGTGCCTTCCCTAAAGTCCGCGATGGAATGTTCTGGTGTAGTAGCGATTATATGGTCAAAAATATAGCTTGTCAAAGATCACAGCAATCAAATGAACGTCCTCCTCGGGCTCCTCGATGGAAGGTTGACTCAGCCAACCGAGAGCAGTTCCAAAATGAAGCTCTGTAAAATGAGCTGACATACGTGCTTTAAGTATAGACGGTGCTGTTGAATATTTCAACGCCATTCTTACTGCCGCCGCATCTAGGTGTATCCCTGAAGCGAATGGATCACCTGCAAGCGCCGTGTATCGAGATGGAAAAACGAGCGCCGGAACGCTCGTAAGAAGCAATACAAAGCATGGGGTTTGCTTCGCGATATTTTCCTACTGCAGAAACCTAATCAACTTTAACAATCCCAAGTCCCAAGGAAAGAGGACACACCGACCGCTAGAGGAGAGAGCAGGAAACCTTTATACCAGCATCAATTTATACAGATGTGGCAGATGTGCGGAATAGAGTTAACAGAACACGAGGCCGCCAACCATACAGGCTACCATTGGTAAACACTGAAGAGGAGAGATTAGAAGACCAGGAAAATTTCCTGGGCGCACATTTTGAACCATATCTAGTTTGTCGAGCTACTTCAAAACATTTCGAACATAAAATACGATTAGAACACTGCCAATAGAAAGCAAATGTTCAAATACCGAAGCCTACAAGCGACTATTCGTCCTTTGCAGAGCTTGAGACATTCCTTAACTGTTGTAAAAACCTGCCCCGGCTCTGACGTCATAGTGTATGAAATGTAGAAACATTTGCACCCAGACATCCGGAAAAAACGGCTTTCGCTTTCTCTTTACACACGTGATATGGTCTTCTGGCCTTATCCCGCCTGCTTGGACAGCTATTGTTATCCCTATCCTCATGAAGGAAAAACCCTTCCTTGGCAAATTTTGCAGGCCATAGTATTGATGAGTTGTCTCTGCAAACTCTAAAAATCTAACCGGCGCTTTATTGAATACCCAGAAAGCAACACTCTTTTTATATCACTTTCAATGAGGTTTCACGGAAGGTAAATCCAACACAGATCACTTTGTTCGCATAGAGGCGATCATATGGAATGCGTTTATTACACAATCATACTTGCCAGTGTTCTTAAACACGGAGAAGGCATACGGCACCACGTGATGTTTCGGCATTATTCATGATCTTTCCGGCATCGGTGTTCACGGCAACTTGCTAAACATGATTGAAAGTTGTCAGTCCGACACGACATTTCGCGCAAGAGTTGGTGATGCGCTGCCACGGTCATTCACGGAGGAGGCAGGTGTGCCACATGAAGGTGTGCTGATCTGTACTCTCTTTATCACAGCAATGAACATCTCCCGCACTGTGATACCCCACGCACTGTTTTACTCTATCTACTTGGATGATGTGCAACTTGGCTTAATGTAAACACGAAAAGATATACCGACCAATATCACGCCATCTCCCGCTAAAGGGACCATAAGTGATGGAGCCGCGTTTTGGCATGTCGGCCCGCGTTTTCAGAGGGGAGTGGAGGGGAAGTGGAGAGGGGGATGTGAGAGGGTGAAGTGGAGATGGAAAGGGAGAAGGGAAGGAGAGGGAGAAATTAGAGAGGAAGAGAGGAGGGGTGGAGAGATGAAGGATAGAGGGGAAAGGGGTTGGAGAGGGTAGTAGAGAGAAGGTGTGTGGAGAGGGATTGCGCATGCGCATTAAGGGTGGTCATGCCGCACACCATCGCCACCGGATTGAACTCCGCTATAGATGCTTCACATCTCAAAAGGAACACAGTTTACTTGAC